>NW_028270143.1:22527474-22830505 GCF_037043375.1 Chiloscyllium plagiosum | reverse complement strand
AGATCCACTAGACCTGCTGATTTTGTTCCGTTATTTCTGCTTTTCTTTGGATAATTTTGTTCTGTTCTGATCGCCAGCCTTCAGGAAATGCGTGATTGCACGGGAACGTGGTCAGAGGAGATTTACCAAGGTGGTGTCTGAGCTCGACCATTCCCCCTGCGAAGATAAGCGAAAGTGAGAACTGCAGGTGCTGGACCTCAGAATCGGTAGTATAGTACTGGAAGAGCACAGCACGTCAGAGAGCATCTGTGGAGCAGGAGAATCGATGCTTCGGGCACAAGCCACTGCCATTCCATTACCAACCACTGCCGTCCTCTGTGATGTTACTCTCCTGGCTGCTGAATTCCTTGGCTCGTCGTAATTCTGTTTACTGTGAATATGTTTCATATGAAAAAATATCTGTGATAGTGAGTATTTCCTAATTTCTTGCAGAGCAAGATGGTTGATCCCCAGGCTTCTTCAATCTCGATGGCATCTGCTCTCTCCCTAATTTAGAAAATGTTCGCATTTTTATTTCCCCAGCATCAAATTGTCGCACTGGTTCAATGTTGGCAAAACAATAAATTCAATCTCGATTTGCTTTCAGTGACAGAGAGACTGAAGGAAAGAGAGTGTTGCATGTAATAGTGAGAGTGATGGAGCAAGAGCCTTGTTCGGGGGTAGGTGCTGGAACAGATATACAGAGAATGTGAAGGAGTAGAGAGAACAGGGAGACATTTGTCCTGGCCGAGCGGGGAAGGTTGTTGTTGCATGTCCTGTATTGATGGGCATTTCTTCAGATTATCTCAGCATCGGGGTGTGCCTCCCCGATGTCTATCACTAATAACACCACAGAGCACATCCCACAGCTTCTTCAGAATCAGTTTGTATGGATCTTGCAAACAACAAGGAGGAACACACATTGTTGCCTTTCATATCTAAACCAAAACTGTTGTGCAATTTTGTGCATCCGATTCGCTGGAAATTAGATATGCAAATATCGTGGGTGCTGCAGTAATACTGGATGATCTAAAATTGCATTTAAACTGCGTTAACTAAATGATTGCTAATGCTGTGAAAAATAAATTTCATGTGTATATGAGGTAGGTTGAAGAGTATGTTGTGAACCAAAGTAGAGAGCAAGTTATTTCGGGCGTGGTGTTGCGTGGTCAGAAGCACTAATTACTTACCGTGCTCTGAGGCAGCTTTTGGGCAATCGTGACATTAATATGTTGCATTTTACAAGGCGCCTGCAAGCAATATAGAATGTTTGAACATTACCCTCAAATATCATGGAAACCCGAAGGCTAGAGGGTCAAATGAATTCGAAAAATTCAATATGACATTTAGTGTGAGACAAACATTGGCTGTTAGTGATAGAAATACTGTAAAGTCTAAAAAATACGTACATATCATTAAATTACAAACACCAAAGAAAGGGAACGTGACTCATTAATGGTTTACGTAAGAAATTAATGATTGCATTAAATCTAAAGAAGCAGCTTCAGAAAAAAATCCAGATATTGCGCAAATCTGAACATTCCGAGAGATTTACTTTTCTGAAAATAAGGGCGAAGAAAGTGTTATGGAAATCAAAAACAACATGAATACAAACAAACAGGAAACACAAAGACTGCTCAAATCCATATACCAAAGAAAACAAAAGTAAGGCGAAATGTGGAAATTTGTAAGGTATAGGAGAATTTATTGTGGGGAACAAGGAAATGGCAGAGAAACTAACCAGCTACTTTGCATCTGTCTTCATGGAGAAAGCGCCAGGAAACTTCCGAGTAAAGCAAGTGATCACATGGGATTGTGGAACTAAAGACATAAAGTCAATTCATATTAGCAATAAGGTAGTACTTGAAAATTAAGCTAGATTGATCATTGCTAAGTCTGATGGGCCAGATATACTTCATATCAAAATATGAGAAACAAAACAGCATATAAATTGAACTGTCGGTGACGGTGTTTTATTTTCTTGCAGATCCTGCAATGGCCATAGCCATTGTAGATAACTGAAAGGTAGTAAACATATACACAGGGAAGAAGACATAATGTGCACAAGGTTCCCAAAGGAAGATGGGTTCCTGTGTATGTACAATCTCCCTTTTGTACAGCATTCCAAAATTTGCATAACTCCCACTCCCTCTAGCCGCCTCCCTGATCCCCAAACCCGTGTTTGATATAGAGTTGAAGAGCACGTTCACATTTCTCTCCCACTTCACTGATTGCCATGCCACACGCCAGACGAAAAGCTGAAGACTGCGGGAAACTGCTGTGGTCAGCGCTAACAGAGCGGGCCAGCGGGAGCGTATTGGGCTCATAACCCCGAAATTAATGGATTGAAAACATCCTCTGCTCGTTGACAATTCCAGGTTTCAGTGTGTGTACTCTCCCCGCTAGTGTTCCTATATAACATAGCTCCATTCTACGTATTGCATGTTGTTTCACTTTCCGCTTCCTTTCACTCAATGTGTCTGAAATGAATATTTCGTACTGATACACCCGCCAAATTTACACAGGTGAGGAAACACACTTGTGAAAGTCTGGAAGCTCTTTTCCTGTTCTCTGTCGGTCTGCTCTGATCTGATTCGCAAAATCATTTGCCAGAGCTGGGAATAAACTGGTGAAGGTGAGGTATATCAGTTGTAGAGTGGTCTATGCGCATGACGCCCTGCAGTTATTCCCTATGCTGGTTCGAACAACAGTGTCCTCCCCGTGAAATGAAAAGCTGTGAGTGACAATTAGATCAACTTGTTGGAGACAGCATTATGACACTGACACAGTTCCGCATTATTATAGCATAGATGGCCAATTATGAATAACCACAGAGATATAGAAGCTACAGAGAGTCACCATGGACTCGATGGGCTGAACAGCTTCTGGTGGCGCGTGAGTGACGCCACACGTTGATGCTGTCCCTCCTCCTGTCTCTGGGACAGAGTGGCTGATGGTGAAACAATGTTCTATTTTAACCCTCCCTTCCGCGTTAGACTGTCTGCAGCCCCGCAGCTCAGGGCCGTGGGGATGACTCTCAGTGACTGAGGGTTTCGTTCGCATTCTCTTCATCTGGGACAGGTTTTAACTGCTGCCCGATCGCAGCGTAGAAACCGATGTCACTGTTACAAAAGCCATTCTGCAGGATTGCTGGGAAGATGGATTCTGAACAGCAAACAGGCTGCACAAAAATGCCTTCACATGAATTTACCTAGGGTAGAGAATCCGGAGGACATTCTGTTTTTCCCAACAGACAACTCTCAGATAAATGATATTTTCAGGAAGTTCCCAACAAACTTGCTGATTTCCAGCACTTGATGGAACTGGCTGTGCCGATCAGAGCGAGCTTGAGAGCACATCCACGCTTGCCTCCCCTCACACTGCCTGCCATTGGAGGGAAATAGCTGAACACTCTGCCGATGGAGTCCAAGTGGAAGGGATAAACAGCACTGTCCCGTGAACAAGGAGACGGAATAAGAAGGCGATATTCTTGAAACTCTTTGGAGCTTAGAAATCCAAGAGCAAAGTGTAATGTAGTTAGATCTGAGCGACTTTAAGCTGGTTTGGTGTTGGAAACGTAAGAATGACACTTGTCTAGGGACATGATCGTCACTTAGTAGCTTGAGTTAATACTGGCATGTGAGAATTTCTTACTTCAGGTCGCCATCGAGCCTTGGTTGTTTGATTTCACTTTGCTCAGTCGCCCTATCAACTGTTTGATAAAACCAAGGTGTAAATCATGAAGTTGCACCCCTTGAAATAACGTTGAGTTCAGGGGTAATAAATGTCATTGTAGTGGGCATGGCACAGTACCACATGCAGTGAAATTGAAACAAGTGTTTCAGGATGTTCACCCACACAATCCCACTCTGAATAATTCCATCTGGATGTTTGCACAGTTCTGGGTTTGAACCTTTAGGAAGTGGGGACGGGAAAGGATTGGAAACAGCGCTGATTAATGGGAATGGGAATGGTCTGGTATATGAGGAGTGTCAACAATAAAGGTCATTTCGAAAGTTGGGCAGTTTTTCTTGGAGAGCAGAAGGCCGAAAACTGGCCTAGTTAAACCTTTCCAAGACATGAGTGGGATAGACAGAGGAAATGAGGAAGGGAGAATGCTCCCTACGCCTGAAAGGATCGAGAACGATTCGGCAGATATTTAACGTCATTAGTAAAAGAAGAAAAATGTACATGAGGAGAAACGTTTTCACATAGGCGGTGGTTAGGTTCTGTAAACCACTGCCTGACATTGACAAAGACCCATTTTAAATCGAGATACTTAAAAACTAATTCGATGTTTGTGTTGAAAGTAAAAGTGTGGAGTGTTACAGGGAGAAGGCAAGAGAATGATACCAAAAGAGAAACACATTTATCTCTGTGGAGAACCAGCACAGCTAAGGTGTTATGTGACACATTTGTGATTCTGAGTGGAATCATAGTTAGACCAACAGAACGTAGGGAGTGAAACAACGGTGATATTCGCAAAGCCAGGACACATCTACTCAACAGAATCTTAGCCAACACGTACAAGTCACAGGGAGGATGGCGCTGCCTGATAATCCTGCAGGGTGTCCTGCAGAGCAGACAAAGCATCCTTCATTACTCAGAGAAGGTCAGGGCTCTGTAGCGTGGCCAAGCAGCCTAAGCCGCAGGATTCAGGTTCCAATTTGGCAGGTGGTGGAGGTTTGAATTCCACTGCTACAATTTCCGTCGCATCAGCTGCAGCGTGTTAATGTGCCGTGGTCAAAGGACAACTGCGGGTCTGTCTCTTGGAGAGTAAACTTCAATGTGGGAGAGTGCAGATTTTCTCCAAGGGGTCAGTGTCCGTGCTGTCATGACGTGTTCGCCTTCCACACGTTAAATCGCGGCCTCAAGCAGCTCTCCTGCTGCTGTTTCGTTCCAGGCAAGTTGAGTTTTCACTGGAACCGAAGAAAGACTGTTGTTTCATTGCTGTTGTGAAACAAAGTCCTGCGGTGACTCTACTCGTCGTTATTTGGTTTTCTGGCGCAAGGGAAAATTATTCCAATGAATTGCGATGTCATATGTTCTTAAATTTCTCTCTTTTCCTTCATTTCTGTCCTGGAGACGGCGGAAGGGAAAGCTAATTTAATCGAGACTGTGCTTGGTGAAATTCACTTTTTATGGCCCATTCTTATTGTGTTCTTTCTTTCTCTCTTTTCAACACTTTCTGGGAAGTGGTTGTGCACTAAGGCTCCAGTATGTTTGAAAGAGTAGTTTAGAATTGCCCTGTTGTTAGTTGTGAAATTACTTTCATGCCCTCGGACTGTCTCACATTTAGCATTCATGTTTCGCTGTGTCTGAAATGCATTTGGTTTGTCATTTTTGTTTGTGTTCCGTGTTAAATCGTGACTGTTTTGCGATTCGCTCAATACATTTCGAGATAACACAGTTTGTGAGATAATTTCCAGCAGCAAAAATCCTCAACTGAGGATCCTGGAATATTTCATGTAGTATGGTCAGTCGGGACAAAAGTGAGGAAGTCTTTCAGTTCTGCAGTTTTTCACAATGCTACCTTTCCGTTGAACAGTCGAATAGACGAAACTATTGCGCCACAGCGAGCGATGGCAAGCCCCGCTGATAGTAATCCTTTAAAGGGGGTGTAAGCAACACAACGTTATTGAAGTACACAGCATGGCAACAGAGTCTTCGGTGTATCTCGTCCATGCTGACCACATCGCCAAAATTAAACAAGTGCCATTTCCCAGCTTTTTGCTTCCAAGTGCAGCTTGTTTCGAAAGTGTAGTGGTTGTCACATGCGCCTCACCCACGAAAGGTCCACAGTTTGAAACTGGGCAGAAACAGCCCTGGCGAAACGTTGTTAGGTGTTGTTCCAACTTGCTTCTGAACATACACCACTCTGTTTAAGAGTGTAGTTCCCACGTTCTAATCCTTCCACAAAAAACAGTAGCACATTTGCATTCCTTGCGCGGATGGCCCACTTCCAAGCCAAGGAGAAAGCTGATGTGCTGATGTCACGGTGCACCATGGATTCCTAATGTAGCCTCTCTGTCAAATGTATCCCCAAGTACTCTCTGACAGGCCTCATTTGGAAGCTGTCTGCCGTTATTCAACGTGCGAGAATTAGCACCAGAAGTCCTGAATCATGTTTTTGCACGTTAGCGGCTCATTCCGTCAGCAACAGCAATGAATGAATTTACACTCTCAGAGGAACCTCTGGACTTGTGCTGTCATATCGTCACTAATATTAAGGTGTGCCCCGAGATCTAAGCCATGTTGGAAGTGAGAATTCGGAAATAACAGCCAGGCTACCGAATGCCATTGCATCCATTTGGTTTTCTTCAAATCATAGATGAGCAGGAAAATGTAAACGGGGAGGGGGGGAAGCGGGATAACAAAGTGAGGCAGTTGCAGCTCTGGTGAAACTCCTTATTTATGATTCACTGAACAACAAGAGACGTGAAGGTGACTCAGGCGTGAGAGCTCTTCACATCGAGAACAAAAAGCACTCAAGTGCAGTTCGCACCTCTTTGACATCTTGTGTGGTGGGGGGAGTGGGGTAATCTCCTTTTGACTTCTGTAAATATGTTCAGAAACTGTCTTTTGCATTGACGTGAATAGAAACTGCATCTCTAACAAGCACCATGGAATTTTGATAAATTTACTGAGTCGCTTCCCATCGATTCCCACACAGATTTCCAACTCAGTTGGCAGCCATGTCGCTCATGTCCAAGTGGAAACATCTCTGCAGCAAGTTGCACGGTTAATGTAACAGACAAGGAAAGTGCCAACTCGTACTTGCACCGAGGTATGAGCATGCTGAAATTGTGATTTGTCTTCTCGGATTGTACTGCTACCACGGCTTTTCAGGTAGAGAACATTCTTTGTGAAGCTTATTCTGCAAAATAGTCCCAGTAACTGAAACTATGCTGCACGGTATGATGTGGAACACGGCCTGCTCAGCTTTGTGCATTATCCCTGTAGTCCGGTGTGTTTCTTGTTCTGTGTTAATGTGAAAGTTGATCTGTTTCGACCAATGGGCGAAATCATTGACTAAAGCAAGAATCGACATTCCAGTAATGTCACGGTTATTTTATCAAATCATGACGGAACATACATTCTCACACTCGCATATACATTTGTAGCTTAAAAGAGTCTCAGAAGATAGATTCAACTTTCCATTGAGTTTTGTGTGGTTTGATGGGCTACCTTTATCTGTTGAGAAATTGATTTTGTAGTCGGGCACATCCCAGCTGCGATGCGAGCAGGACAGGGATTACGGAGCACAATTGAAAATATCCGAAAATAGATGGCATGCTTTCGCGTGTTAACGTGGCCGAGCGGTCTAAGTCGCTGGAACCAGGTTCCAGTCTCTAAGAGGGCGTCGCTTCCATCCCAGCACTGCCATTTCTGTGGGCCAACAACAAAGCTGCAGCGTGTTTAAGTGCCGTGTTCAAAGCAAACAAAAAAACTCAGAACTGGTGGGTTTGATACTTGGAGAATTAACTGCGGTGTGGAAGAGTGCAGACTCTCTCAAAGGGATCAATGTCCATGTTGTCATGATCGTGTTCTCCGCCCACATGATAAATCGTAAGCTCAGGCATCTCTACTGCTGCTGTTTTGTTCCAGACAAGCTGAGATTTCACTGGAACCGAAGAGAGACTGTTATTTCATCGCTGTAGTGAAACAAATATATTCGGTGACTCGACTCATCATTATTTTCTGTTTTGGCGAATGCGAAAATAATTCCAATGAATTTCGATGTCATATGTTCTTAAATTTCTCCCACTTCCTTCATTTCTCTCCTGGAGACGATGGAAGGGAAAGGTAATCCACTCGAGAATGTGGTTGGTGAAATTCACTTTTTATGGCCCAATCTTTTTGTGTTCATTCTTTCTCTCTTTTCAGCACTTTCTGGGAAGTGGCGTTGCACTAAGGCTCCAGGATGCTTGCAAGAGCAGTCTGAATTGCCCTGCTGTCAGTTGTCAGATTAGTATATGGCTCACGCGCCTGGTTGTGCCAGCCAGAACCTACCCTCGCCTTTCCTGACCCTCTCCGCTCCTCGATATCAACTACCCCTTTATCCTCCACTCATTCTCTGGTGGGTGCTGTTGACAGGCCGTTTTGTCTGTCAATTTCACTGTCCATCTTCCACTCCCCGGAACCAGAATCAACATATCCTTCACTCATGGACTCACATCTAGAGCTAAACTCCCCACTCACCATGACTGGCAGATACGTAGTCAGACCGCAGGGTGTTGCAACAGACGTGCAACTCAGCGCAGAGGAGGCCGCACTGGCCTGCACAGACCCTTTATAATTAAGAATTTTGGCACCTCAAAGATTCAGCTAATTCTGAATTCCCACATGTCTGCAATCGCTCACGTAATATTCCTGCTGTGTATCTGATTCTCTTCCTAACGCATCCTCTGTCTCTGCAATTATTGCTGTTTTTAAACGCGGGTCTTTGCATGACAGAGTGGTGGTTTGAATGCTAAAATATTCTGCATTGTGGCCGCAGTAAGGTCGTTCGAATCTGATGCACTGCATTTTACTCCTTGTGATTAATGCTGAAGAAACACAGAAAGGAATCAGTTGATTTTACATGAAGGCATTCTCTAAGATTATGTCTTTTTTCCATCAAACCCCACTCTCTCTCACATCTCTGCGAGTCAGATATCCGGATCCAGACTCACCATTCTCGGAGAATTCCCTACCTCCCGCAATCATGTACCTCCTTTAAGTTCCCCGTCACATTTGCCTTACAATCACTTTCACGTTCACCTCCTTCAGTCTGTGTTGCTGTGCTCTCTGTTACAGGGTGACCATGCCCAAGTCTTACCATCGGGACCTTCAAACTAGTTGATCCATTTGGCTACCGCGGTTGTGAGCTCAATCCACATGGCGCAGCTTTTACTGACATGGACCAGTGATTATTGAAACATCAGGCTCAGGAAAAGGGCACAGGGAAGCATTGAGGAAAATAAACTTTATTCAAAATACACCAGTTTCTGTCGACTTTCGCATCATTTATTTCACTTGTTCATTCGGCTCTCGCGAGACTATTGTGTGTAGTTATGCAGGGGAGATTTGCCAGGCTATTGACCGGCTGAAGAAGCGAGATTGGACAAACTGGAATTGTTTTTCTTAGAGAAGAGGAGATTGAGAGGGGCATGATTAAGATGTACAAAGTACTGAGGGATATGAATAGCGTAGACTGAAACACATGTTACACTTTTATGGAGATTTCAATCACGGGAGGCCATCGATTTAAGGTCAGAGGCGGAAAGATTAGAGTGAATGCGTGGAAAACCGTTTTCAAACAGTGGGTGGTTGAAATGGGGAACACAGTGTATGCAAGGGTCGGAGCGGCAGAAATCCACATAACTTTCCGAACTATTCAAATGTGAATTTATGATGCCAAGACATACAAGGATGTGGGTCAAGTGATTTGAAAAGGAGTTGGGATAGTTAAGCAATTGTTATTGAGCAATACAGATACTCTGTTCCAAGGACGGATTATTGATACCTATCCTTCCATTCTCCAAGGGACATGTCACAGGAAGAACTGTGCTGTCTGAATCACCGTGGGGGAGTACGACTGCTCCCGGGGAGACAGGGTGACAGTGACAGTGCAAACACGTAACTTCTCAAGCTGCACCTGATGCTGTTGTTGAAATGAAAATCATTTGATACTTTTGCTCCGTAGTGAGGTGTTTACTTATAGCAGGTAGCTCAGGAAGATATACATTCTACTGCCCTTTCCCAACTGGCCCACACCACTGAATACCGGTACTATGCAGGACAATTGCTCTCTATACACCATTGTCCAATCCTCCTTATTCTTTTCTAAAGATTTGAGGGCCTTCGCTCATCCTGAGATAAGGGCTAGTCCAGTCTCTCCTGCATGCTGTTGTCTAAGACCTACATGATAGAGTATTGTCAGGCTATGCTGTCTGTGGACACACCCCCGATGCTCACCTTCCATCCTACCAACCTTCGCACAAACCAAATCCTCCTGATATTTCGGCTATCCGAACAAGGGCTTTTATTTAATTGAGATTACAAACCTGGCTATTCGGGGGCCCCTCAGGGGAGAATCCCGCACGAATACGGGTTTTATTATATCTGATGCTAACACATCCCGAGCATGTAAGAGACTTAAATATACACTCTGGTTAGTTGTAGGTTAGATTAGTAGATAGTTGAGTTTTGTTTTTTTTTCTTTTTTTCGTTTTTTTTGTTGTTTTATTGTTAAATTTTGGCTATTGTATATTTGAGCTAATTGTATATCAATGTTTATATCTGAGAGTTTTGTTTATTTTTGTCAACTTGTAAAAATGTTAAATTTCTAACAAAAATATCTATATAAAAAATGGAAAGATATAAAAGAGACCTAAGGGGCTACGTTTTCATACAGAAGGTGGTGCATGTATAGAATGAGCTGCCAGAGGTAGTGGTGGAGGCTAGTACAATTGCAACATTTCAAAGGCATTTGGATGGGTATATGAATAGGAAGGGTTTGGAGGGATATGGGCCGGATGCTGGCAGGTGGGACTAGATTGGGTTGGGATATCTGGTCGGCATGGACGGTTTGGACTGAAGAGTCTGTTTCCATGCTGTTCATCTCTATAACTCTATGACTCTATAACCGGGCCTTTACCAATCATGTCACTGGTGCCACAGAATAGCTTCACGTGCTCATGTCCAACGCCACCTCCAGTCCCTGTACACATCCATCCCCTATCACGAAGGCCTCAAAGCCCTCCGCTTCTTCCTTTCCCGCCGAAAAAAACAGTACCCTTCCACTGACACCCTCCTTCGACTGACTGAACTGGTCCTCCCTTTCCAATCCTCCCACTTCCTCCAAACCAAATGAGTAGCCATGGGCACCCGCATGGGCCCCAGCTATGCCTGCCTCTTCGTTGGATATGTGGAACAGTCCAAATTCTGGCACCACCACACAACTTTTCATCTGCTACATCGATGACAGTATCGGCGCTGCCTCGTGCTCCCACAAGGAGGTTGAACAGTTCATCCACTTTACTAACACCTTCCACTCCGACCTCAAATTTACCAGGACTGTCTCAGACCCCTCCCTCCATTTTCCGAGACCTCTCCATTTCTATCTCGGACGACCGACTCAACACGGACGTTTACTATAAACCGACTGACTCCCACAGCTACCTAGATTACACCTGCTCCCACCCTGTCCCATGTAAAAACGCCATCCCATATTCCCAATTCCTTCGCCTTTGCCGCATCTGCTCCCAGGAGGACCAATTCCAATACAGAACAACCCAGATGGCCTCCTTCTTCAAAGACTGCAATTTCCCCTCAGACGTGGTTGACAATGCTCTCCACCGCATCTCCTCCACATCCCGCTCCTCCGCCTTTAAACCCCGCCCCTCCAATCGCCACCAGGACAGAACCCCACTGGTCCTCACCTACCACCCCATCAACCTCCAGATACATTGTATAATCCTTCCTCATTTCCACCACCTCCAAACAGACCCCACCACCAAGGATATATTCCCCCCCACCACTATCAGCGTTCCGAAAAGAGCACTGCCTCCGCGACTCCCTCGTCAGCTCCACACTCACCACCAATTCAACCTCCGCTCCAGGCACCTTCCCCTGCAACCGCAAGAAATGCAAAACCTGCGCCCACACCTCCCGCTCATTTCCCAAGGGATCCTTCTATATCCATCAGAAATTCACCTGCTCCTCCACACACATTATTTACTGCATCCGCTGCACCGATGTGGCCTCCTATACATTGGGGAGACTGGCCGCTTACTTGCAGAATGGTTCAGAGAACACCTCTGGGACACCCGCACCAACCAACCCAACTGCCCCCTGGCTGAACACTTTAACTCCTCCTCGCACTCCGCCAAGGACATGCAGATCCTTGGCCTCCTCCATCCCCAGACCATGGCAACAGGATGCCTGGAGGAAGAGCGCCTCAACTTCTGCTTAGGAACCCTCCAACCATAAGGGATGAATGCAGATTCCTCCAGCTTCCTCATTTCCCCTCCACCCACCTTTTCTCAGTCCCAACCCTCAGACTCAGTACCGCCTTCTTGACCTGCAATCTTCTTCCCGACCTCTCCGCCCCCACCCCTTCTCCGGCCTATCACCCTCACCTTAACCTCCTTCCACCTATCGCATTCCCAAACGCCCCTACCCCAAGTCCCTCCTCCCTACCTTTTATCTTAGCCTGCTTGGCACACCCTCCTCATTCCTGAAGAAATGCTTATGCCCGAAATGTCGTTTCTCCTGCTCTTTTGATGCTGCCTGACCTGCTGCGCTTTTCCAGCAACACATTTTTAAGCTCTGATCTCCAGCATCTGCAGTCCTCACTTTTTCCACCGCCACTTCCAGTTTGGTATTCGCGGCTGTGCCACAAAGCTTGTCTGATTCTGGTTCCACGACCTGGAGTTATGTGACTGACTGCAGCAATCTGTACTTCCTTGTGTGGGGAAGTTGGTGAAGAAACTGTTATTAACACATAGTTAATAACACATTGTTATTGAAACATACATTGCACCAATATCCCGCACCATCCCCTAAACCTTTTTTTTCTAGAAATCTATCAAACTCAGTCTTCAACATGGAACCACCACAGCGTCTGGTGATATCGAATTTAAAGATTCAGCTAATTCTGAATTCCCACATGCTCCTTTGCCCCTCGTTTGCCCTTTCTGTATCCAAAGAAGCTCTTAGAATCTTTCTTTACATGACTGTCTTACTTACCCTCATATTTAACCTTCTCACTCCTTATTTCTTTTTTTTTGCTCTCTGTTAGTCTTTGCAAGTGTTACGACATGGTGGTGAACGCCTCTGTTAATTAAACCAAACACCCAGGAAACCTCAACTCACCTCGTAATCTATTAGAATATGAGTGACAGAGAACTCCCAAATACCACTATTTAAAGAAAATAACGCCAATTTATTTTTAACTGTAAAAGTGAACATTACGCCACAACTATTTGCAACTTTAACCAACCCACCCCCCACAACTGCCCCCAAACTCTAACAATATGCTGTTTCAATAAGACACTTATGAAGATTGCATCAACTTAATTTCACAACCACACAGCCACTGCCGTCCTCTGTGATGTTACTCTCCTGGCTGCTGAATTCCTTGGGTCGTCGTAATTCTGTTTACTGTGAATATGTTTCATATGAAAAAATATCTATGATAGTGAGTATTTCCTAATTTCTTGCGGAGCAAGATGGTTGATCCCCTGGCTTTTTCCATCTCTATGGCATCTGCTAATTTAGAAAATGTTCGCATTTTTATGTCCCCAGCATCAAATTGTCGCACTGGTTCAATGTTGGCAAAACAATAAATTCAATCTCGATTTGCTTTCAGTGACAGAGAGAGTGAAAGAAAGAGAGTGTTGCATGTAATAGTGAGAGTGGTGGAGCAAGAGCCTTGTTCGGGGGTAGGTGCTGTAACAGATATACAGAGAATGTGAAGGAGTAGAGAGAACAGGGAGACATTTGTCCTGGCCGAGCGGGGAAGGTTGTTGTTGCATGTCCTGTATTGATGGGCATTTCTTCAGATTATCTCAGCATGGGGGTGTGTCTCCCCAATGTCCTGTCCACGTCCATCACTTATAACACCACAGAGCACATCCCACCGCTTCTTCAGAATCAGTTTGTATGGATCTTGCAAACAACAAGAAGGAACACACATTGGTGCCTGACATATCTAAATCAAAACTGTTGTGCAATTTTGTGCATCCGATTCGCTGGAAATTAGATATGCAAATATCGTGGGTGCTGCAGTAATACTGGATGATCTAAAATTGCATTTAAACTGCGTTAACTAAATGATTGCTAATGCTGTGAAAAATAAATTTCATGTTTATATGAGGTAGGTTGAAGAGTATGTAGTGAACCAAAGTAGAGAGCAAGTTATTTCGGGCGTGGTGTTGCGTGGTCAGAAGAACTGATTACTTACCGTGCTCTGAGGCAGCCTTTGGGCAATCGTGACATTAATATGTTGCATTTTACACGGCGCCTGCAAGCAATATAGAATGTTTGAACATTACACTCAAATATCATGGAAACCCGAAGGCTAGAGGGTCAAATGAATTCGAAAAATACAATATGACATTTAGTGTGAGACAAACATTGGCTGTTAGTGATAGAAATACTGTAAAGTCTAAAAAATACGTACATATCAGTAAATTACAAACACCAAAGAAAGGGAACGTGACTCATTAATGGTTTACGTAAGAAATTAATGATTGCATTAAATCTGAAGGAGCAGCTTCAGAAAAATTCCAGATATTGCGCAAACTTGAACATTCTGAGAGATTTACTTTTCTGAAAATAAGGACGAAGAAAGTGTTAAGGAAATCAAAACGAACATGAATACAAACAAACAGGAAACACAAAGACTGCTCAAATCCATATACCAAGGAAAACAAAAGTAAGGCGAAATGTGGAAATTTGTAAGGTATAGGAGAATTTATTGTGGGGAACAAGGAAATGGCAGAGAAACTAACCAGCTACTTTGCATCTGTCTTCATGGAGAAAGCGCCAGGAAACCTCCGAGTAAAGCAAGTGATCACATGGGATTGTGGAACTAAAGACATAAAGTCAATTCATATTAGATTAGATTACAGTGTGGAAACAGGCCCTTCGGCCCAACAAGTCCACACCGCACCGCCGAAGTATAACCCACCCATACCCCTACATTTACCCCTTACCTAACACTACGGGCAATTTAGCATTTCCAATTCACCTGACCTGCACATCTTTGGATTGTGGGAGGAAACCGGAGCACCCGGAGGAAACCCACGCAGACACGGGGAGAACGTGCAAACTCCACACAGTCAGTCGCCTGAGGCGGGAATTGAACCCGGTCTCTGGCGCTGTGAGGCAGCAGAGCTAACCACTGTACCACCGTGCCGCCCACAACAAGGGAGTACTTGAAAATTGAGCTAGATTGATCATTGCTAAGTCTGATGGGCCAGATATACTTCATATCAAAATATCAGAAACGAAACAGCATATTAATTGAACTGTCGGTGACGGTGTTTTATTTTCTTGCAGATCCTGCAATGGCCATAGCCATTGTAGATAACTGGAAGGTAGTAAACATGATCCATCTATATACACAGGGAAGAAGAGATAATGTGGAGGACTGCAGACCAATTGATTTGACATATGTAGGGAAAGAGTTGGACTCCATTATATAAGATGTGATATTGGGTAGTTAAAAGTGAACAGCAACATTGCAGAGAGTCACAATGCATTTCTGACAGAGACATCATGCCTGACAAACTTCGGAAATATTTGAAGTTGTTTCTTGCAGCATAGACCACAGACAACCAGTGGAAGTAGTGTATTTGGATTTTCAGAAGTCTGGGCGGGCGGGAAAAATTTCTGGCTGTAACAGCTGCTCCTTTTTTGAGGTATTTTAGGTGTTGGAGGTGATTTCCTCGAATTCCAGAAGCAGCAATTACTGTTTTGTATGATGTTGCATTGTTTTGGAGCTTTGGGAAAAAAACAGTCAATGCAACAGCAGTTTTAAGGGGGAAAAGAACAGGCAAAGGAAGCACATGGTGAGGGGAAGAAACTGACAGGACAGCGTACCTGAACAGTTCCTGCCTTTGCTATTTGAATTCATGTATCGCTGGATATCGGAGTGCCTCTAGGAAAATTAACAAACATTGAAATTTACAACTGGTTTAAGGAACTGTTTGGGCAACGTTCCCAGACAGATAGTGAATTGTTTTAACTGTGTCCTACAGAAAGTCTGCAGAAATGAGTAGAGTGGGTTCTTCCTGAATTATATGTTTTTGAGATATGTCTCTTGATTAATCTTAAAATCTAAGCCATAAATATTAATTTTATCTTGGGCAGTGTTTTGTAGAGGAATACGACAGTTTTCTTTTTCTGGGTCTATAGATTGTGAAGGAGCACAAATGGCCTTAGTAGTGCTTCTTGTCAGATGTGGGCTTTTAAGGAGGATTTAAGGGTTACTGTGGAATATATCTGCAATAAATGCTTCTGGTTGCCAATCCTATCAGATCGAATGGATCGGTTGGAGAGACAGTTTAAGACAATGAAGAATTGGTAACAGCAACAGTATGTGATGGATGGCAGTTATAGGATGTGGGGAAGTCTCAGATACAGTGACATAGATGGGTTAACTCCAAGAAAGGCAAGAGAGTTAAGCAGCTAGTACAGGAGTCTTCTGGCCCTGCCCCCATTTGAAACAAATATGCTGGTTTGGAAAATGTAGCGGGTGATGGATTCACAGGGGAACGTTGCACGAGCAGGCAATTTTCTGGTATGGAGACTGGCTCTAATGCAACAAGGGATACGTCGGATTCCACGAGGTCAATTGTGTTAGGTGACTCGCTCGTCTGATGTACAGGCAACGGTTCTGTGGCCAGCAGAGAAAAAAGCAGAATGGTGTACTGCTTCCCTGGTGCCAGGATCAAGGATGTCTCAGAAAGGGTGCAGAATGTTCTCACAGGGCAGAGGGGTCCGCAAGAGATCATTGTTCAAACTGGAACCAACGACATAGGAAGGGAAAAAGTTTGAGATTATGGACGGAGATTGCAGGGTGTTAGGCAGAAATTTAAAAAGGAGGTTCACGAGAGTAGTATTATCTGAATTACTCCCGGCGCTACGAGCTAGTGAGGGCAGGAATGGAGGGATAGAGCAGATGAATGCATGGCTATGGAGCTGGTGTATGGGAGAAGTATTCACATTTTTGGATCACTGGAATCTCTTTTGGGATAGAAGAAACCTCAACCAGAAGGACGCATTGTACCTGAATTGGAAGCGGACGAATATACTGGCAGGGAGATTTGCTGCAGCTGGTCGGGAGGATTTAAAGTAATAAAGGGGGGTGGGGAATGGGGGCAGGGAGTTAGTGAGGAAATAGATCAATCTGAGATTGCTACAATTGAGAATAGAAACGAGTAAAACAGTCAGGGCAGGCAGGGACAAGGTAGGACTAATAAAGTAAACTGCATTTATTTCAATGCAAAGGGGCCTAACAGGGAAGGCAGATGAACTCAGGGCATGGCTAGGAACATGGGATTGGGATATCATAGCAATTACAGAAACATGGCTCAGGGATGGGCAGGACTGGCAGCTAAATATTCCAGGATGCAAATGCTACAGGAAAGATAGAAAGGGAGGTAGGACAGGAGGGGGAGGGGCGTTTTTGATTAGGGATAGCATTACAACTGTACTGAGGGAGGATATTCCTGGAAATTCATCCAGGGAAGTTACTTGGGTAGAACTGAGAAATAAGAACGGGATGATCACCTTATTGGGATTGTATTATTCCCTACTAGTCAGACGGAAATTGAGAAACAAACTTGCAAGGAGATCTCAGCTTTCTGTAAGAAAATAGGGCGATTATGGTAGGAGATTTTAACTTTCCAAATATAGACGAGGACTGCCACGTGTGAAGGGTCTGGATGGAGAGGAATTTATTAAGTGTGTACAAGAAAGTTTTCTGGTTCAGTATGTGGTTGAACCTACAAGAGAATGTGCAAAACTTGACCCACTCTGGGGAAATAAGGCAGGGAAGGTGACTGAGGTGACAGTGAAGGTGCACTTTGGGGCCAGATACCATAATTCTATTATATTTAAAATAATTATGGAAAAGGATAGACCAGATCTAAAAGTTGAAGTTCTAAATTGAAGAAAGGCCCATTTTGACGGTATTGGCAAGAACTTTCAAAACCTGATTGGGGGCAGATGTTCACAGGTAAATGGCCGGCTGGAAAATGGGAAACCTTCAGAAATGAGATAACAAGAATTCAGAGAAAGTATATTCCTGTTAGGATGAAAGGAAAGGCTGGTAGGTATTGGGAATGCTGGCTAACTAAAGGGTTTAATTAATAAAAAGAAGGAAGCATCTGTCAGGTAGAGACAGGATAGATCGAGAGAATCCGTAGAAGAGTATAAAGGCAGTAGGAGTATACTTAATTGGGAAATCAGGAGGGCAATAAGGGGACATAGCTTTAGCAAACACAATTAAGGAGAATCCAAAGGAATTTTACAAATACATTAAGGTCAAAATCATAACTAGGGAGAGAATAGAGCCCCTCAAAGATCAGCAAGGCAGTCCTTGTGTGGAGCTGCAGGAAATGGGGGAGATACTAAACGAGCATTTTGCATCAGTATTTACCGTGGAAACGGATATGGAAGATATAGAATGTCAGGAAATAGATGGTTACACGTTGAAAAATGTCCATATTACAGAGGAGGAAGTGCTGGACGTCTTGAAACGGGTAAAGGTGGATAATTCCCCAGGACCTGAACAGGTGTACTATAGAACTCTGTGGGAAGCCAGAGAAGTGATTGCTGGGCTTCTTGCTGAGACATTTGTACCGTTGATAGTCACAGGAAAGGTGCCAGAAGACTGGAGTTTGGCAAACGGAGCACCACTGTTTAAGAAGGGTGGTACGGACAAGCCAGGGAACTATAGGCCAATGAGCCTGACGTCGGTGGTGGACAAGTTGTTGAAGGGAATCCTGAAGGACAGGATGTACATGCATTTGGAAAGACAAGGACTGATTAGGGATAGTCAACATGGCCTTTCCGTGGGAAATCATATCTCACAATCTTGATTGTGTTTTTTGAAGAAGTAACGAAGAGGGCAGAGCGGTAGATGTGATCTATATGGATTTCACTAACGCATTCGATAAGATGCTCCATGGGAGACTGGTTAGCAAGTTTAGATCTCACGGAATACAGGGACAACTAGCTGATTGGATACAGAACTGACTCAATTTTGAAGACAGAGGGTTGAGGTGGAGGGTTGTTTTTCAGACTGGAGACCTGTGACCTGTGGAGTACCACAAGGATCATTGCTGGGTCCTCTACTTTTTGTCAATTGCATAAATGATTTGAATGCGAGCGTAAGAGGTATCGTTAGTAAGTTTGCAGATGACAACAAAGCAGGAGGTGTAGTGGACAGAGAAGAAGGTTACCTCAGAGTACAACAGGATCTTGATCAGATGGGCCAATGTGCTGAGAAGTGGCAGATGGAGTTTAATTCAGATAAATGCGAGGTGCTGCATTTTGAAAAACCAAATTTTAGCAGGACTTATACACTTAATGGCAATGTCCTGGGGAGTGTTGCTGAACAAAGAGACCTTGGAGTGCAGGTTCATGGCTCTTTGAAAGTGGAGTAGCAGGTAGATAGGATAGCTAAGGCGGCGTTTGGTATTGGTTAGAGTATTGAGTATTGGAGTTGGGAGGTCATGTTGCAGCTGTACGGGACACTGGTTAGGCCACTGTTGGAATATTGCGTGGAATTCGGGTCTCCTTCCAATCGGAAATATGTTGTAAAAATGGAAAGGGTTCAGGAAAGATTTACAAGGATGTTGACAGGGTTGGAGGAGTTGAGGTAAAGGGAGACGTTGTACAGGCTGGGGCTGCTTTCCCTTGAGCGTTGGAGGCTGAGTACACCTTATAGAGATGTACAAAATTATGAAGGGCATGGAGAGGATAAATGGATAAAGTCTTTTCCCTGGTGTCGTGGAGTCCAGAACGAAAGGGTATAGGTTCGGGTGAGAAGAGAAAGATGTTGGGCGGCACGGTGGCACAGTAGCTAGCAATGCTGTCTCACGATGCCAGAGACTCGGGTTACAATTCCCGTTTCAGTCTGTGTGGACTTTGCACATTCTCCGTATGTCTGCGTGGGATTCCTCCCACAATCTAAAAATGTGCAGGTTAGGTGAATTGGCTATCCTTAATTACCCGCAGTGTTAGTTTAAGTGGTAAATGTAGGGGGATGGGTCTGGGTGGGTTGCGCTTCAGCGGGTCATTGTGGACTTGGTTCCACACTTTAAGAAATCTAAACGTAAAAGAGACCTAAGGGCAACTTTTTCACACAGACGGTGGTACGTGTATGGAATGAGCTGCCAGAGGATGTGGTGGAGACTGGTACGATTGCAGCATTTTAAAAGCATTTGGATGGTGATATGAATAGCAAGAGTTTGGAGGAATATGGCCCGGATGCGGGCAGGTGGGACTAGATTAGGTTGGGATATCTGCTAGACATGGACGGTTTGGACTGAAGGGTCCGTTTCCATGCTTTACATCTCTATGCCTCTATAACTCACACAGTGAGTTCGTAAATGCAATTAGTGTGAATGGTATTTGGAGGAATACGTGTAATTGGAAAGATAAAGTTAGGCTGGAGTTTGTTTCAGGGAATCGGAATATAGAGTTAAAGACATCATGAAGCAGTTGCATAGAGTGTTGGTGAGAGTGTACCTGAGGTATTGAGTGCAGTGTTGGCGACCTAATCTAAGAAAGATTACACTGATCACAGAGGACATGCAATGGACATTCTCCAGATTAACTCCTGAGATGACAAGATTTTCTGATGGGGAGATTTGTCTTGCGACCTTTTCAGTTTCAAAGCATGAGAGGTGATCGCAGTGAAATTTCAAAAATCTATGATACACGTGATGAGGTGGAAATAAATAGGATGTTTCTCTAGCTGTCTACTCTATATTTAAGGCAAATAATGACAGGATAAGGGATATTCCATTTAAGACTGTAATAAGGAGGCAATTCTTCCCTCGGAGGGGACTGACTAACACAGGGGCATGGAAGCCTGTTGGCAGGGCAAGATTAAGGAGAATCCCCAGATATTCTTCACGTATATCAAGTGAAACAGAACAACCAGGGAACATGTAGGGCCGATTAGTAACTTGCCAAATTACATCCCAACTCAACTTCATGGTTTGTGTTTGTGTGACTGGTGACTAATTTCCCCGGTGTACCACAGAGATCAATGTTGTGTCCCTTATTATTTGTGTTATTCATAAGTGAAGTGAATGTGAAATGGGTAGAGGGAGTGTGATAAGTTAGTTTGTGTTTGACTCAAAGATTGGCCAGGTGGTTGGCAGTGAGGAGGATACAGCTGGAATGGTCAGATGGTCAGATCAATGGCAGATGGAATGTAACCCTGATAAATATGAAGTGATACACTTTGGAAGAAGGAAACAGACAGGGGAGGATTCAATGAATGGCATCACATTAGGAAGCTCACTCACTTCATCATGGTCACCCTGACCACCTCACTCTTACTCCGTCACCGTCACCCTGACCCCCTCACACTCTCTCCATCACTGACACTCTGACCCTCTCACCCTCACTCTATCATAGTCACTCTCTGACTCCCTCACGCTAACTCCATCACCGTCACACTGATCCACTCACACTCACTCCATCACCGTCACCCTGACCCCCTCACACTCACTCTATCACTGTCACCCTGACCACCTCAAACTCACTGAAACACCGTCATACTTACCATTGCACACTCACTCCATCACCGTCAGCCTGACCCTCTCACCCTCACTTCATCACTGACACCCTGACCCCCTCACACTTGCTCCATCACCATCAACCTGACCTCCTCACATTCGCTCCATCATGGTCACACTGACCCCCTCACACTCACTTCATCGTGGTCACCCTGACACCTTCACACTCATTCCATCATGGTCACCCTGATCCCCTCACACTCACTCTGTCATCGTCATCCAGACCACCTCACACTCACTCCATCACCATCACCCTGACCACCTCACACTCACTCCATCACAGTCAGCCTGACCCACTCACTCTCATTCCATCACCGTCACCCTGGCCCCCTCACTCTCACTCCATCACCGTCTCCCTGACCCCCTCACACTCACTCCATCACCTGACACCCTCAAACTCATTGCAACACCGTCACCCTGACTGCCCCAACACTCACTCCATCACCTTCAACCTGACCACCTCACACACACTCCATCACCGTCACCCTGAGCCCCTCACATTCAGTCCATCACCGTCACCCTGTCCGCCTCACACTCACTCCATCACTGTCTCCCTGACCTCCTCACACTCACTCCATCAACGCCTCCCTGACCCCCTCACACTCTCTCCATCACTGACACTCTGACCCTCTCACCCTCACTCTATCATAGTCACTCTCTGACACCCTCACACTAACTCCATTCCCGTCACACTGATGCACTCACATGCACTCCATCACCGTCTCCCTGACCCCCTCACACTCACTCTATCACTGTCACCCTGACCTCCTCACACTCACTCCATCACTGTCACGCTGACCTCCTCACACTCACACCATCAACGCCTCCCTGACCCCCTCACACTCACTCCATCACAGTCACCCTGACCCCCTCACTTTCACACATCACCACCATCCTAGCTCCCTCACTCTCACTCCATCAATGACCCCCTCAGACCCACTCCATCTCCGTCACACTGATCCCCTCACACTCACTCCATCACTGTCACACTGATCCACTCACACTCTCTCCATCACTGTGACACTGACCCCCTCCCACTGACTCTATCACAATCACCCTGACACCCTCACACTCACTCCATCTACATCACACTGATCCACTCACACTCACTCTATCACTGCACCTTGCCCCCCTCACACTCACTCCATCACTGTCACACTGACCCCCTCACACTCACTCCATCACCGTCATCCTGACCCCCTCACTCTCACTCCATCACTGTCGCCCTGCCCCCTCACTCTCTCTCCATCACTAACACCCTGACCATCTCACCCTCACTCTATCATAGTCACTCTTTGACTCCCTCACACTAACGTTATCACCGTCACACTGATCCACTCACACTCACTCCATCACCGTCACCCTGACCCATTCACACTCACTCTATCACTGGAACCCTGACCACCTCACACTCACTGAAACACCGTCATCCTGACCATCGCACACTCACTCCATCACCGACACCCTGACCCTCTCACACTTTCTCCATCACCGTCAACCTGACCTCCCCACACTCACCCTATCACCTGTAACCTGACCACCTCTCTCACCCCCCATCACCGTCACCCTGACCCCCTCACACTCACTCCATCACTGTCACCCTGACCTCCTCACACTCACTCCATCACCGCCACCCTGACTATCTCACACTCACTCCATCACCGTCACCCTGACCTTCTCATACTCACTCCATCACCATTACCCTGACCTCCACGCACTCACTCCAGCACCATCACACTGATCCGCTCACACTCACTCCATCACCGTCACACTGATCCACTCACACTCTCTCCATCACTGTGGCACTGAGCCCCTCCCACTGACTCTATCACAATCACCCTGACTCACTCACACTCACTCCATCATTGTCACCCTGATCCCCTCCCACTGACTCTATCACAGTCTCCCTGACACCCTCACACTCACTCCATCTACATCACACCGATCCACTCACACTCACTCTATCACTGCACCTTGACCCCCTCACACTCTCTCCATCACTGTCACACTGACCCCCTGACAATCGCTCCATCACCGCCATCCTGACCCCCTCACTCTCACTCCATCACCGTCACCCTGACCACCTCACTCTCACTCCGTCACCATCGCCCTGACCCCCTCACACTCTCTCCATCACTGACACTCTGACCCTCTCACCCTCACTCTATCATAGTCACTCTCTGACTCCCTCACACTAATTCCATCACCGTCTCACTGATCCACTCCCACTCAGTCCACCATCGTTACCCTGACCGCCTCACACTCACTCTATCACCGTCACCCTGACCCCCTCACACTCACTCCATCACCGTCACCCTGACCCTCTCACCCTCACTCTATCATAGTCACTCTCTGACTCCCTCACAATCACTCTATCACTGTCACTCTGACCTCCTCACACTCACTCCATCACCATCACCCTGACCGTCTCACACTTACTCCATCACTGTCACCCTGAGCACCTCACACTCACTCCATCACCGTCACCCTGGCCCCCTCACATTCACTCCATCACCTGACACCCTCAAACTCATTGCATCACCGTCACCCTGACCGCCCCAACACTCACTCCATCACCGTTGCCCTGACTCCCTCACTCTCACTCCATCACTGACACTCTGACCCTCTCACCCTCGCTCTACCATAGTCACCCTTTGACTCCCTCACACTAACTCCATCTCCGTCACACTGATGCACTCACGCTCACTCCATCACCGTCACACTGATCCACTCACACTCACTCCATCACCGTCACCCTGACCCCCTCACATTCACTCCATCACAGTCACCCTGACCCCCTCACTTTCATTCCATCACCGTCACCCTGGCCCCCTCACTCTCACTCCATCAACATCTCCCTGTCCCCCTCACACTCAATCCATTACCATCACCCTGACACCCACAATCTCATTCCATCACCGTCACCCTGACCCCCCACACTCACTCCATCACCTTTAACCTGACCACCTCACTCACCCTCCATCACCGTCACCCTGTCCCCCTCACACTCACTCCATCACTGTCACCCTGACCTCCTCATACTCACTCCATCACCGGCACCTTGACTATCTTACAGTCACTCCATCACCGTCACCCTGACCTCCTCATACTCACTCCATCACCATTACCCTGACCTCCACGCACTCACTCCAGCACCATCACACTGATCCGCTCACACTCACTCCATCACCATCACACTGATCCACTCACACTCTCTCCATCACTGTCACACTGACCCCCTCCCACTGACTCTATCACCATCACCCTGACTCACTCACACTCACTCCATCATTGTCATCCTGACCCCCTCCCCCTGACTCTATCACAGTCACCCTGACACTCTCACACTCACTCCATCACCGTCACCCTGATCCCCTCAAACTCACTCCATCTACATCACACTGATCCACTGACACTGACTCTATCACTGCACCTTGACCCCCTCACACTCTCTCCATCACTGTCACACTGACCCCCTGACACTCGCTCCATCACCGCCATCCTGACCCCCTCACTCTCACTCCATCACCGTCGCCCTGACCCCCTCATACTCTCTACATCACCGTCACCCAGACCATCTCACACTCACTCCATCACTGTCACCCTGACCACGTCACACTAACTCCATCACCGTCACCCTGACCATCTCACACTCACTCCATCACAGTCACCCTGGCCCCCTCACTATCACTCCATCACCGTCTCCCTGACCCCCTCACACTCACTCCATCACTATCACCCTGACCCCCTCACTCTCACTCCATCACCATCCCCCTGAGCCCCTCACTCACAATCTATCACCGTCTCCCTGACCCCCTCACACTCACTCCGTCACCATCACCCTGACACCCTCAATGTTATTCCATCACCGTCATCCTGACCCCCCCCAACACTCAGTCCATCACCTTCAACCTGACCACATCACACTCACTCCATCACCGTCACCCTGACCCCCTCCCACTGACTCTATCACAATCACCCTGACTCACACACACTCACTCCATCACTGTAACACTAAACCCCTCCCACTGACTCTATCACTGTCACCCTGACTCATTCACACTCACTCCATCACCGTCACCCTGATCCCCTCAAACTCACTCCATCTCCATCACACTGATCCACTCACACTCACTCCATCACTGCACCTTGACCCCCTTCACACTCTCTGCATCACCGTCGCACTGACCCCCTCACATTCACACCATCACTGCACATTGACCCAATCACTCTCTCTCCATCACCGTCACACTGATCACCTCACTCTCACTCCGTCACCATCGCCCAGACCCCCTCACACTCTCTCCATCACTGACACTCTGACCCTCTCACCCTCACTCTATCATAGTCACTCTCTGACTCCCTCACACTAATTCCATCACCGTCTCACTGATCCACTCCCACTCAGTCCACCATCGTTACCCTGACCGCCTCACACTCACTCTATCACCGTCACCCTGACCCCCTCACACTCACTCCATCACCGTCACCCTGACCCTCTCACCCTCACTCTATCATAGTCACTCTCTGACTCCCTCACAATCACTCTATCACTGTCACTCTGACCTCCTCACACTCACTCCATCACCATCACCCTGACCGTCTCACACTTACTCCATCACTGTCACCCTGAGCACCTCACACTCACTCCATCACCGTCACCCTGGCCCCCTCACATTCACTCCATCACCTGACACCCTCAAACTCATTGCATCACCGTCACCCTGACCGCCCCAACACTCACTCCATCACCGTTGCCCTGACTCCCTCACTCTCACTCCATCACTGACACTCTGACCCTCTCACCCTCGCTCTACCATAGTCACCCTTTGACTCCCTCACACTAACTCCATCTCCGTCACACTGATGCACTCACGCTCACTCCATCACCGTCACACTGATCCACTCACACTCACTCCATCACCGTCACCCTGACCCCCTCACATTCACTCCATCACAGTCACCCTGACCCCCTCACTTTCATTCCATCACCGTCACCCTGGCCCCCTCACTCTCACTCCATCAACATCTCCCTGTCCCCCTCACACTCAATCCATTACCATCACCCTGACACCCACAATCTCATTCCATCACCGTCACCCTGACCCCCCACACTCACTCCATCACCTTTAACCTGACCACCTCACTCACCCTCCATCACCGTCACCCTGTCCCCCTCACACTCACTCCATCACTGTCACCCTGACCTCCTCATACTCACTCCATCACCGGCACCTTGACTATCTTACAGTCACTCCATCACCGTCACCCTGACCTCCTCATACTCACTCCATCACCATTACCCTGACCTCCACGCACTCACTCCAGCACCATCACACTGATCCGCTCACACTCACTCCATCACCATCACACTGATCCACTCACACTCTCTCCATCACTGTCACACTGACCCCCTCCCACTGACTCTATCACCATCACCCTGACTCACTCACACTCACTCCATCATTGTCATCCTGACCCCCTCCCCCTGACTCTATCACAGTCACCCTGACACTCTCACACTCACTCCATCACCGTCACCCTGATCCCCTCAAACTCACTCCATCTACATCACACTGATCCACTGACACTGACTCTATCACTGCACCTTGACCCCCTCACACTCTCTCCATCACTGTCACACTGACCCCCTGACACTCGCTCCATCACCGCCATCCTGACCCCCTCACTCTCACTCCATCACCGTCGCCCTGACCCCCTCATACTCTCTACATCACCGTCACCCAGACCATCTCACACTCACTCCATCACTGTCACCCTGACCACGTCACACTAACTCCATCACCGTCACCCTGACCATCTCACACTCACTCCATCACAGTCACCCTGGCCCCCTCACTATCACTCCATCACCGTCTCCCTGACCCCCTCACACTCACTCCATCACTATCACCCTGACCCCCTCACTCTCACTCCATCACCATCCCCCTGAGCCCCTCACTCACAATCTATCACCGTCTCCCTGACCCCCTCACACTCACTCCGTCACCATCACCCTGACACCCTCAATGTTATTCCATCACCGTCATCCTGACCCCCCCCAACACTCAGTCCATCACCTTCAACCTGACCACATCACACTCACTCCATCACCGTCACCCTGACCCCCTCCCACTGACTCTATCACAATCACCCTGACTCACACACACTCACTCCATCACTGTAACACTAAACCCCTCCCACTGACTCTATCACTGTCACCCTGACTCATTCACACTCACTCCATCACCGTCACCCTGATCCCCTCAAACTCACTCCATCTCCATCACACTGATCCACTCACACTCACTCCATCACTGCACCTTGACCCCCTTCACACTCTCTGCATCACCGTCGCACTGACCCCCTCACATTCACACCATCACTGCACATTGACCCAATCACTCTCTCTCCATCACCGTCACACTGATCACCTCACACTCACTCAATCACCATCGCCCAGACCCCCTCACACTCACTCCAGCACAGACACCCTGATCCCTCACACTCACCCCATCACCGTCACCCTGATCCATTCACACTCACTCCAACACGGTCTCATTCACCCCCTCACACTCAATCCATAACCAACACCCTGACACCATAATCTCATTCCATCACCGTCACCCTGAGCCACCCAACACTCACTCCATCACCTTCGCCTTGAACCCCTCACACTCACTCCATCACCGTCATCCTGAGCCCCTCACACTCACTCCATCACCGTCACCTTGGCCCCCTCATACTCACTCCGTCACCGTCATCCTGATAATCTCACACTCACTCCATCATCGTCACCCTGACCTCCTCACACTCACTCCATCACCGTTACCCTGACCTCCTCGCACTCACTCCATCTCCGTTATACTGATCCCCTCTCACTCACTCCATCACTGTCACCCTGACCCACTCACATTCACGACATCTCAATCACACTTATCCCCTCACACTCACTCCATCACCATCACACTGATCCACTCACACTCACTCCATCACTGTCACCCTAACACCTTCACATTCACTCCATCATTGTCACCTTGACCACCTCCCACTGACTCTATCACAGTCACCTTGACTCACTCACACTCATTCCTCCACCGTCAAACTCACTCCATTTCCATCACACTGATCCACTCACACTGACTCTATCACTGCACCTTGAGCCCCTCACACTCTCTCCATCACTGTCACACTGACCCCCTCACACTGACTCTATCACAGTCACCCTGACTCACACACTCTCACTCCATCATTGTCACCCTGACCCCCTCCCCCTGACTCTATCACAGTCACCCTGACTCACTCACACACTCTCCATCACCGTCACCCTGATCCCCTCAAACTCACTCCATCTCCATCACACAGATCCACTCACACTGACTCTATCACTGCACCTTGACCCGCTCACACTCTCTCCATCACTGTCACACTGACCCCCTCCCACCGACTCTATCACAGTCACCCTGACTCACTCACACTCACTCCATCACCGTCACCCTGATCCCCTCACACCCACTCCATCTCCGACACACTGATTCCCTCACACTCACTCCATCACCCTCACACTGATCCACTCACACTCACTCCATCACTGTCACACTGACCCCCTCCCACTGACTCTATCACAGTCACCCTGACTCACACACTCACTCTATCACCGTCACCCTGAGCCCCTCACACTCATTCTATCAGTCACCCTGACTCACTCACACTCACTCCATCACCATCACCCTGACTATCTCACACTCACTCCATCACCGTCACCCTGACCTACTCATACTCACTCCATCACCATCACACTGATCCGCTCACACTCACTACATCACCGTCACACTGATCCCCTCACACCAAATCCATCTCCATCACACTGATCCACTCACACTCACTCTATCACTGTCACACTGATCCCCTCACATTCACACCATCACTGTACATTGACCCCTCACTCTCTCTCCATCACCGTCACACTGACCCCCTCACACTCACTCAATCACCGTCGCCCAGATCCCCTCACACCCACTCCATCTCCGACACACTGATTTCCTCACACTCACTCCATCACCGTCACACTGATCCACTCACACTCACTCCATCACTGTCACACTGACCCCCTCCCACTGACTCTTTCACAGTCACCCTGACTCACACACACTCACTCCATATTGTCACCCTAAACCACTCCCACTGACTCTATCACAGTCACCCTGACTCACTCACACTCACTCCATCACCATCACCCTGATCCCCTCAAACTCACTCCATCTCCATCACACTGAACCACTCACACTCACTCTATCACCGTCGCACTGACACACTCACATTCACTTCAACACTGTACAATGACCCACTCACTCTCTCTCCATCAGCGTCACACTAACCCCCTCACACTCACTCAATCACCGTCGCCCAGACCCCCTCACACTCACTCCATCACTGTCACCCTGACCCTCTCACACTCACTCAATCACAGACACCCTGAACCCTCACACTAATTCCATCACCGTCACCCTGATCCATTCACACTCACTCCAACACCGTCTCATTGACCCCCTCACACTCAATTCATAACCATCAGCCTGACACCATCAATCTCATTCCATTACTGTCACCCTAAGCCCCCCCAACACTCACTCCATCACCTTCACCTTGACCCCCTCACACTCACTCCAGCACCGTCATCCTGAGCCCCTCACACTCACTCCATCACCGTCACCTTGGCCCCCTCATACTCACTCCATCACCGTCATCCTGATCATCTCATACTCTCTCCATCATCGTCACCCTGACCTCCTCACACTCACTCCATCACCGTTACCCTGACCTCCTCGCACTCACTCCATCACCATCACACTGATCCACTCATACTCACTCCATCACTGCACCTTGACCCCTTCACACTCTCTCCATCACCATCACACTGACACACTCACATTCACTTCAACATTGCACAATGACCCACTCACTCTCTCTCCATCAGCGTCACACTAACCCCCTCACACTCACTCAATCACCGTCGCCCAGACCCCCTCACACTCACTCCATCACCGTCACCCTGTCCCCCTCACACTCACTCAATCACAGACACCCTGAACCCTCACACTCATTCCATCACCATCACCCTGATCCATTCACACTCACTCCAACACCGTCTCATTGACCCCCTCACACTCAATTCATAACCATCACCCTGACACCATCAATCTCATTCCATCACCGTCACCCTAAGCCCCCCCAACACTCACTCAGTCACCTTCACCTTGGCCCCCTCACACTCACTCCATCACTGTCATCCTGAGCCCCTCACACTCACTCCATCACCGTCACCTTGGCCCCCTCATACTCACTCCATCACCATCCTCCTGATCATCTCACACTCACTCCATCATCGTCACCCTGACCTCCTCACACTCACTCCATCACCGTTACCCTGACCTCCTCGCATCATTCCATCACCATCACACTGATCCGCTCACACTCACTCCATCACCGTCACCCTGACCCCCTCACACTCCCTCTATCTCCGTTACACTGATCCCCTCACAGTCACTCCATCACTGTCACCCTGACCCACTCACATTCACGACATCTCAATCACACTTATCCCCTCACACTCTCTCCATCACTGTCACACTGACCCCCTCCCACTGACTCTCTCACAGTCACCCTGACTCACACACACTCACTCCATCATTGTCACCCTGACCCCCTCCCCCTGACTCTATCACAGTCACCCTGACCCACTCACACTCACTCCATCACCGTCATCCTGATCCCCTCGAACTCACTCCATCTCCATCACACTGATCCACTCACACTGACTCTATCACTGCACCTTGACCCTCTCACAGTCTCTCCATCACTGTCACACTGACCCCCTCCCACTTACTGTATCACAGTCACCCTGACTCACTCACACTCACTCCATCATTGTCACCCTGATCCCGTCACACCCACTCCATCTCCGACACACTGACCCCCTCACACTCACTCCATCACTGTCACCCTGATCCCCTCACACCCACTCCATCTCCGACACACTGTTTCCCTCACTCTCACTCCATCACCGTCACACTGATCCACTCACACTCACTCCATCACTGTCACACTGAACCCCTCCCACTGACTCTATCACAGTCACCCTGACTCACTCACACTCACTCCATCACTGACACCCTGATCCCCTCACACTCACTCCATTACTGTCACACTGACCCCCTCACACTCACTCCATCACTGCACCTTGACCCCTTCACACTCTCTCCATCACCGTCGCACTGACACATTCACATTCACTCCATCACTGCACAATCACCCCCTCACACTCTTTCCATCACCGTCACACTGACCCCCTCATACTCACTCAAACACCGTCGCCCAGACCCCCTCACACTCACTCCATCACCGTCACCCTGACCCCCTCACACTCACTGAATCACAGACACCCTGATCCCTCACACTCACTCCATCAACGTCACCCAGATCCACTCACACACATTCCAACACCTTCTCCCTGACCCCCTTCACATTCACGCCATCACCGTCACCCTGACACCCTCACTCTCACTCCATCACTGTCACCCTGACCCCCTCACACTTAGTCCATCGTGCTCACACTGACCCCCTCACACTCACTCCATCATGGTCACCCTGACCCCCTCACACTCACTCAATCACCATCGCCCTGACACCCTGACACTCACTCCATTACCTTCACACTGACCCCCTCACACTCACTACATCAACGTCACCCTGACACCCTTCCACTCACTCCATCACCGTCACACTGATCCCCTTACACTCACTCCATCACCGTCACGCGGACCCCCTCACACTCACTCCATCACTGCAATCTGCCCCCGACACACTCTCTTCTTCACCGTCACACTGACCTCCACACACTCACTCAATCACCGTCGCCCATACCCCTTCACACTGACTCCATCACCGGCACCCTGACCCCTTCACATTCACTCCATCAAAGTCACCCTGACTCCTCACTCTTGCACCGTCACCGCAGCCCTGACCCCCTCACACTCACTCTATCAAAGACACCCTGATCCCGCACACTCACTCCATCACCATCACCCCGATCCCTCACACACACTCCGTCTCCATCACACTGATCCACGCACACTCACTCCATCACTGTCACCTTCACCCCCTCACACTGACTCGATCACCTTTACCCTGAACCCCTCAATCTCATTCCATCACCGTCTCCCTGACACCCTCACTCTCAATCCATCACCTTCACCCTGACGCCATCACTCTCCCTCCATCACCGGCGCTCTGACCCCCTCATACTCACTCCATCACCGTCACATTGACCTGCTCACTCTCACTCTATCACTGTCACCCTTACCCCATCACTCTCACGCCATCTCCGTCACCATGACCTCCTCACACTCACTCCATCACTGTAATCCTGACCCGCTCAAACTCACTCCATCACTATTACACTGACCCCCTCACACTCACTCCATCACTGTCACCCTGAAACCCTCACATCCACTCCTTCACCTTCCCCTGAACACATCTAAATCACTCCATCACCATGACCCTGGCCCCCTCATACTCACTCCATCACTGTCACCCAGACCCTCCTACACTCACTCAATCACCATCACCCTGACCTCCTCACACTCACTCCAACACCATTGTCCTGACCTCCTCGCACTCCCTCCATCACTGTCTCCCTGACAAGCTCACACTCATTCTATCACTGTCGCACTCACCTCCTCACACTCCCTCCATCACCGTCATCCTGAACCCATCACACTCAATCCATCACAGTCACCCTGCCCCCCTCATACACACTCCATCACCTTCACCCTGACCCCCACACACTCACGCCATCACCGTCACTCTGACACCCTCACACTCACACCATCACCGTCACCCTGACCCCCTCACACTCACACATTCGCCGTCAACCGGACCCCCGCACACTCACTCCATCACCGTCACACTGACTCTCTCACCATCACAGTCGCCCTGACCGCATCACACTCACTCCATCACCGTCGCCCTGATCCCCTCAAACTCACTCCATCTCCATCACACTGATCCACTCACACTCACTCGATCACTGCACTTTGACCCCCTCACACTGTCTCCATTACTGTCACACTGACCCCCTCACACTCACTCCATCACTACACCTTGACCCCTTCACACTCTCTCCATCACCTTCGCACTGACACACTCACATTCACTCCATCACTGCACAATGACCCCCTCACACTCTTTCCATCACCGTCACACTGACCCCCTCACACTCACTCAAACACCGTCACCCAAAACCCCTCACACTCACTCCATCACCGTCACCCTGACCCCCTCACACTCACTAAATCACAGACACCCTGATCCCTCACACTCACTCCATCAACGTCACCCTGATCCACTCACACTCATTCCAACACCGTCTCCCTGACCCCCTTCACATTCACGCCATCACCGTCACGCTGAAACCCTCACTCTCACTCCATCACTGTCACCCTGACCCTCTCACACTTAGTCCATCATGTTCACACTGACTCCCTCACACTCACTCCATCATGGTCACCCTGACCCCCTCACACTCACTCAATCACCGTCGCCCTGACACCCTTACACTCACTCCATTACCTTCACACTGACCCCCTCACACTCACTACATCAACGTCACCCTGACACCCTTACACACACTCCATCACCGTCACACTGATCCCCTTACACTCACTCCATCACCGTCACGCGGACCCCCTCACACTCACTCCATCACTGCAATCCGCCCCCCTCACACTCTCTTCTTCACCATCACACTGACCTCCACACACTCACTCAATCACCGTCGCCCAGACCACCTCACACTCACTCCATCACCGGCACCCTGACCCTTTCACATTCACTCCATCAAAGTCACCCTGACCCCTCACTCTTGCACCGTCACCGCAGCCCTGACCCCCTCACACTCACTCTATCAAAGACACCCTGATCCCGCACACTCACTCCATCACCATCACCCTGATCCCCTCACACACACTCCGTCTCCATCACACTGATCCACGCACACTCACTCCATCACTGTCACCTTCACCCCCTCACACTCACTCGATCACTTTTACCCTGAACCCCTCAATCTCATTCCATCACCGTCTCCCTGACACCCTCACCCTCAATCCATCACCTTCACCCTGACGCCATCACTCTCCCTCCATCACCGGCGCACTGACCCCCTCACATTCACTCCATCACTGTCACCCTTACCCCATCACTCTCACGCCATCTCCATCACCATGACCTCCTCACACTCACTCCATCACTGTAACCCTGACCCGCTCAAACTCACTCCATCACTGTCACCCTGACACCCTCACACCCACTCCTTCACCTTCCCCTGAACACAGCTAACTCACTTCATCACCGTCACCCTGCCTCCCTCATACTCACTCCATCACCGTCACCCAGACCCTCCTACACTCACTCAATCACCATCACCCTGACCTCCTCACACTCACGCCAACACCGTTATCCTGACCTCCTCGCACTCCCTCCATCACCGTCTCCCTGACAAGCTCACACTCATTCTATCACTGTCGCACACACCTCTTCACACTCACTCCATCACTGTTACTCTGACCCCCGCACACTCACTCCATCACTGTCACCCTGCCCCGCTCACACTCACTCCATCATCGTCACCCTGACCCCCTCACACTTAGTCCATCATGCTCACATGACCCCCTCACACACACTCCATCATGGTCACCCTGAACCCTTCACTCTCACTCCATCACAGTCGCCCTGACCGCATCACACTCACTCCATCACCATCACCCTGAGCCCGACACACCCACTCCATCACGGTCAGCATGGCCCCCTCACTCGCACTCCATCACCGTCACACTGACCCCCCCACAATCACTCCATCACCGTCATCATGACCCCCTCACTCACACTCCACCACCGTCACCCTGACACCCTCACAAACACTCCATCACCATAATTTGACCCCCACACTCACACTCCAACACCGTCACACTGACCCCTCACAATCACTCCGTCATCATCATTAGATTACTTACAGTGTGGAAACAGGCCCTTCGGCCCAACAAGTCCACACCGACCCGCCGAAGCGCAACCCACCCATACCCCTACATTTACCCCTTTAACCTAACACTACGGGCAATTTAGCATGACCCGCACATCTTTGTGACTGTGGGAGGAAACCGGAGCACCCGGAGGAAACCCACGCAGACACGGGGAGAATGTGCAAACTCCACACAGTCAGTAGAAGTCGGGAATTGAACCCGGGTCTCTGGCGCTGTGAGGCAGCAGTGCTAACCACTGTGCCACCGTGCTGCCCACGATCATCTTCACCCACTCACTCTCACTCCATCACCGTCACATTACCCCCTCACACTCACTCCATCACCGTCACACTGACCCCTTCACACTCATTCCATCACCATCACCCTGACCCCCTCACACTCACTCCATCACCATCACATTACCCCCTCACACTCACTCCATCACCGTCACACTGACCCCCTCACACTCACTCCATCACCATCACCCTGACCCCAACACACTCACTCCATCACCGTCACACTGGCTCCCTCACTCTCACTCCATCACAGTCGCCCTGACCGCATCACACTCACTCCATTACGGTCACCCTGACACCCTCACTCACACTCCAACACCGTCTCACTGACCCCTTCACAATCAGTCTATCGCCATCATCTTGACCCACTCACTCTCACTCCATTACCGTCACACTGCCCCACTCACACTCACTCCATCACCGTCACACTGGTCCCCTCACACTCACTCGATCAAAGACACCCTGATCCCTCACACTCACTCCATCATCGTCACCCTGATCCCCTCACACACACTCCGTCGCCATCACACTGATCCACGCACACTCACTCCATCATTGTCACCTTGACCCCCTCACACTCACTCAGTCACCTTTACTCTTACCCCCTCAATCTCATTCCATCACCGTCTCCCTGACACTGTCACACTCAATCCATCACCTTCACCCTAACCTCATCACTCTCCCTCCATCACCCGCGCTCTGACCCCTCCCACTCACACCATCACCGTCACCTGGACCTGCTCACTCTCACTCCATCACTGTCACCCTGACACCCTGACAATAACTCCATCATCGTCACCCTGACACCCTCACACTCACTCCATCACCGTCTGCCTGACCACCTTACAATTAGTCCATCATGCTCACCCTGACCCCCTCACACTTACTCCATTATGGTCACCCTGACCCCCTCACACTCACTCAATCACCGTCGCCCTGACACCCTGACACTCACTCCATCACCGTCACACTGAACCCCTCACACTCACTACATCAAAGTCACCATGACACCCTTACACTCACTCCTTCACCGTCACACGGATACCCTCGCACTCACACCACCACCGCCACACGGAGCCCCTCACACTCACTCCATCACCGCAACCCGCCCCCTCACACTCACTTCTTCACCATCACACTGATCTCCTCACACTCACTCAATCACCGTTGCCCAGACCCCCTCACACTCACTCCATCACGGGCACCCTGACCTCTTCACATTCAATCCATCGTCATCATCTTGACCCACTCACTCTCACTCCATCACCGTCACACTGCCCCCTCATACTCACTCCATCACCGTCGCCCAGACCCCCTCACACTCACTCCATCACTGGTACCCTGACCTCTTCACATTCACTCCATCACCGTCACACTGACCACCTCACAATCACTCCATCGCCATCTTGACCCACTCACTCTCACACCATCACCGTCACACTGCCCCCCTCATACTCACTCCATCACCGTCACCCAGACACTCTCACACTCAATCAATCACCATCACCCTGACCTCCTCACACTCACTCCAACACCGTTACCCTGACCTCCTCGCACTCCCTCCATCACCGTCTCCCTGACAAGCTCACACTCATTCTATCACTGTCGCACCCATCTCTTCACACTCACTCCACCACGGTCAGCCTGACCCCCTCACTCTCACTCCATCACAGTCGCCCTGACCGCATCACACTGACTCCAATACCATCACCCTCAGCCCCTCACACTCACTCCATCACGGTCAGCCTGACCCCCTCACTCTCACTCCATCACCGTCACACTGACCCCCTCACAATCACTCCATCGCCATCATCTTGACCCACTCACTCTCACTCCATCACCGTCACACTGACCCCCTCATACTCACTCCATCACCGTCACCCAGACCCTCTCACACTCACTCAATCACCATCACCCTGACCTCCTCACACTCACTCCAACACCGTTACCCTGACCTCCTCGCACTCCCTCCATCACCGTCTCGCTGACAAGCTCACACTCATTCCATCACTGTCGCACCCATCTCTTCACACTCACTCCATCACCGTCTCCCTGACACACTCAATCTCACTCCATCACAGTCGCCCTGACCGCATCACACTGACTCCATCACCATCACCCTTAGCCCCTCACACTCACTCCATCACGGTCAGCCTGACCCCCTCACTCTCACTCCATCACCGTCACACTGACCCCCTCAAAATCACTCCATCGCCATCATCTTGACAAATCACTCACTCTCACTCCATCACCGTCAGACTGCCCCCTCATACTCACTCCATCACCGTCACCCAGACCCTCTCACACTCACTCAATCACCATCACCCTGACCTCCTCACACTCACTCCAACACCGTTACCCTGACCTCCTCGCACTCCCTCCATCACTGTCTCCCTGACAAGTTCACACTCATTCTATCACTGTCGCAGTCATCTATTCACACTCACTCCATCACGGTCAGCCTGACCCCCTCACACTCACTCCATCACCGTCACATTACCCCCTCACACTCACTCCATCACCGTCACACTGACCCCCTCACACTCACTCCATCACCATCACCCTGACCCCCACACACTCACTCCATCACCGTCACACTGACTCCCTCACACTCACTCCATCACAGTCGCCCTGACCGCATCACACTCACTCCATTACGGTCACCCTGACACCCTCACTCACACTCCAACACCGTCTCACTGACCCCTTCACAATCACTCTATCGCCTTCATCTTGACCCACTCACTCTCACTCCATTAGCGTCACACTGCCCCCTCACACTCACTCCATCACCGTCACACTGGTCCCCTCACACTCACTCGATCAAAGACACCCTGATCCCTCACACTCACTCCATCACCGTCACCCTGATCCCCTCACACACACTCCGTCGCCATCACACTGATCCACGCACACTCACTCCATCACTGTCACCTTGACCCCCTCACACTCACTCAATCACCTTTACTCTTACCCCCTCAATCTCATTCCATCACCGTCTCCCTGACGCTGTCACACTCAATCCATCACCTTCACCCTAACCTCATCACTCTCCCTCCATCACCCGCGCTCTGACCCCCTCCCACTCACACCATCACCGTCACCTGGACCTGCTCGCTCTCACTCCATCACTGTCACCCTGACACCCTGACAATCACTCCATCACCGTCACCCTGACACCCTCACACTCACTCCATCACCGTCAGCCTGACCACCTTACAATTAGTTCATCATGCTCACCCTGACCCCCTCACACTCACTCCATCATGGTCACCTTGACCCCCTCACACACACTCAATCACTGTCGCCCTGACACCCTGACACTCACTCCATCACCGTCACACTGACCCCCTCACACTCACTGCATCAATGTCACCCTGACACCCTTACACTCACTCCTTCACCGTCACACGGATACCCTCGCACTCACACCACCACCGCCACACGGAGCCCCTCACACTCACTCCATCACCGCAACCCGCCCCCTAACACTCTCTTCTTCACCATCACACTGATCTCCTCACACTCACTCAATCACCGTCGCCCAGACCCCCTCACTCACACTCCATCACCCTCACCCTGACTCCCTCACAATCACTCATCACCCGTCATCTTGACCCCCACACTCACAGTCCATCACTGTCACATTACCCCCTCACAATCACTCCATCACCGTCACACTGGCCCCCTCACACTCACTCCATCACCATCACCCTGACCCCCTCACATTCACTCCATCACCATCACACAGGTCCCCTCACGCTCGCTCTATCGAAGACACCCTGACCCCCTCACACTCACTCCATCACCGTCACACTGCCCCCCTCACACTCTCTCTATCAAAGACACTCTGATCCCTCATACTCACTCCATCACCGTCACCCTGATCCCCTCACACACACTCCATCTCCATCACACTGATCCACGTACACTCACTCCATCACTGTCACTTTGACCCCCTCACACTCACTCGATCACCTTTACCCTGACCCCCTCAATCTCATTGCATCACCATCTCCCTGACACTGTCACCCTCAATCCATCACCTTCAGCCGAACCTCATCACTCTCCCTCCATCACCGGCGCTCTGACCCACTCCCACGCACACCATCACCGTCACCTGGACCTGCTCACTCTCACTCCATCACTGTCACCCTTACCCCATCACTCTCACTTCATCTCCGTCACCATGACCCCTCACACTCACTCCATCACTGTCACCCTGCCCCACTCACACTCACTCCATCACCATCACACTGACCCTCTCACAATCACTCCATCACTGTAACCCTGACACCCTCACACCCACTCCTTCACCTGCCCCTGAACACATCTAACTCACTCCATCACCGTCACCCTGGCCCCCTCATACTCACTCCATCACCGGCACCCTGACCCCTTCACATTCACTCCATCACCGTCACACTGACCCCCGCACTCTCACTCTATCAAAGACACACACTCACTACATCACCATCACCCTGATCCCCTCACACACACTCCATCACCATCACACTTAATCCATCACCTTCACCTGGACCACTTCACATTCACTCCATCACCGTCACACTGACCCCCGCACTCTCACTCTATCAAAGACACTCTGATCCCTCACACTCACTACATCACCATCACCCTGATCCCCTCACACACACTTCATCACCATCACACTTAATCCATCACCTTCACCTGGACCTGCTCACTCTCCCCCCAACACCGGCGATCTGACCCCCTCACACTCACTCCATCATCGTCACCTGGACCTGCTCACTCACACTCCATCACTATCACCCTTACCCCATCACTCTCACTCCATCTCCGTCACCATGATCCCTTCGCACTCACTCCATCACTGTCAGCCTGACCCGCTCACACTCACTCAATCACCTTCCCCTGAACACATCCAAATCACTCCATCACCGTCACCCTGGCCCCCTCATACTCACTCCATCACTGTCACCCAGACCCACTCACACTCAATCAATCACTATCACCCTGACCACCTCACACTCACTCCAACACCGTTACCCTGACCCCTTCACATTCACTCCATCACCGTCACACTGACCCCTTCAATCTCACTCCATCACCGTCGCCCTGACCCCCTCACACACACTCCATCAAAGTCGCCCTGACCCCTTCACTCTTGCACCGTCACCGCAGCCCTGACCCCCTCACACTCACTCTATCAAAGACACCCTGATCCGGCACACTCACTCCATCACCATCTCCCTGAACCCCTCACACACACTCCGTCTCCATCACACTGATCCACGCACACTCACTCCATCACAGTCACATTCACCCCCTCACATTCACTCGATCACCTTTATCCTGAACCCCTCAATCTCATTCCATCACCGTCTCCCTGACACCCTCACCCTCAATCCATCACCTTCACCCTGACCCCATCACTCTCCCTCCATCACCGGCGCTTTGACCCTCTCATACTCACTCCATCACCGTCACATTGACCTGCTCACTCTCACTCCATCACTGTCACCCTTACCCCATCACTCTCACGCCATCTCCGTCACCATGACTTCCTCACACTCACTCCATCACTGTAACCCTGACCCACTCAAACTCACTCCATCACCATTACACTGACCCCCTCACACTCACTCAATTACCATCACCCTGACCTCCTCACATTCACTCCAACACCGTTACCCTGACCTCCTCGCACTCCCTCCATCACCATCTCCCTGACAAGCCCACACTCATTGTATCACTGTCGCACTCACCTCCGCATACTCACTCCATCACCGTCATCCTGAACCCCTCATACTCAATCCAACACCGTCTCACTGACCCCCTCGCACTCACTCCATCACCATCATCTTGACCCACTCACTCTCACTCCATTACCGTCACACTGCCCCCTCACACTCACTCCATCACCATCACCCTGACCCCCTCACACTGACCCCATCACTGTCACACTGACCCCCTCACACTCACTCCATCACCATCACCCTGACTCCATCACCGTCACACTTGTCCCCTCACACTCACTCTATCAAAGACACCCTGACCCCCTCACACTCACTCCAACACCGTTAACCGGACCCCTACACACTCAATCCATCACCGTCACACTGACTCCCTCAATCTCACTCCATCACATTCGCCCTGACCGCATCACATTCACTCCATCACCGTCACCCTGACACCCTCACGATCATTCCATCACTGTCATCTTGACCCCCTCACTCACACTCCAACACCGTTTCACTGATCCCCTCAGAATCACTCCATTGACATCATCTTGACCCACGCACTCTCACTCCATCACCGTCACACTGCCCCCCTCACACTCACTGCATCACCGTCACCCTGATCCCTCACACTCACTCCATTACCGTCACACTGGTCCCCTCACACTCACTCTATCAAAGACACCCTGATCCCTCACACTCACACCATCACTGTCACCCTGATCCCCTCACACACACTCCGTCTCCATCACACTGACCCGCTCACACTCACTCCATCACTGTCATACTGACCCCCGCACACTCACCCCATCAATGTCACTCTGCCCCCCTCTCAATCACTCAATCACCGTCACCCTGATCCCCACACATTCACGCCATCACCGTCACCCTGACACCCTCACACTCACTCCATCACCGTCACCCTGATCCCTCATACTCACACCATCACCCTCACTCTGATCTCCTCACACACACTCTTTCTCTATCACACTGATCCACGCACACTCACTCCATCACTGTCACCTTGACCCCCTCACACTCACTCGATCACCTTTCTCCTGACACCCATCACTGTCTCCCTGACCCCATCACAGTCACCCTTACCCCATTACTCTCACTCCATCTCCGTCATCATGACCCCCTCACACTCACTCCATCACTGCAACCCGCCCCCCTCACACTCTCTTCTTCACCATCACATGGACCTCCTCACACTCACTCAATCACCGTCGCCCAGACCCCCTCACACTCACTCCATCACTGGCACCTTGACCCCTTCACATTCATTCCATCACCGTCACACTGACCCCCTCACTCTCACTCCAATAAAGTCGCCCTGGCCCCCTCACTCTTGCACCATCATCGCAGCCCTGACGCCCTCACACTCACTCTATCAAAGACACCCTGATCCTGCACACTCACTCCATCACCATCACCCTGAACCCCTCACACACACTCCGTCTCCATCACACTGATCCACGCACACTCACTCCATCACCGTCACCCTGACCCCCTCACACTTAGTCCATCATGCTCACACTGACCCCCTCACACTCACTCCATCATGGTCACCCTGACCCCCTCACACTAACTCCATCACCGTCACACTGACCCCCTCACACTCACTACATCAATGTCACCCTGACACCCTCACACTCACTCCATCACCGTCACACTGGTCCCCTCACACTCACTCTATCAAAGACTCCCTGATCCCTCATACTCACACCATCACCCTCACTCTGATCTCCTCACACACACTCTTTCTCTATCACACTGATCCACGCACACTCACTCCATCACTGTCACCTTGACCCCCTCACACTCACTCGATCACCTTTATCCTGACACCCATCACCGTCTCCCTGACCCCATGACTCTCCCTCGTTCACCGGCGCTCTGACCCCCTCACACTCACACCATCACCGTCACCTGGACCTGCTCACTCTCACTCCATCACAGTCATTCCATCACCGTCACACTGACCCCCTCACTCTCACTCCAATAAAGTCCCCCTGGCCCCCTCACACTGACTCCATCACCGTCACACTGACTCCCTCAATCCCACTCCATCACATTCGTCCTGACAGCACCACACTCACTCCATCACCGTCACCCTGACACCCTCACGATCATTCCATCAATGTCATTTTGACCCCCTCACTCACACTCCATCACCGTCACACTGCCCCCCTCACACTCACTGCATCACCGTCACCCTGATCCCTCACACTCACTCCATCACCGTCACACTGGTCCCCTCACACTCACTCGATCAAAGACACCCTGCCCCCCTGTCAATCACACAATCACCGTCACCCTGATCCCCACACATTCACGCCATCACCGTCACCCTGACCTCCTCACACTTCGTCCATCATGCTCACACTGACCCCCTCACACTCACTCCATCATGGTCACCCTGACCCCCTCACACTCACTCCATCACCGTCACACTGACCCCCTCACACTCACTACATCAATGTCACCCTGACACCCTCACACTCACTCCATCACCGTCGCACTGGTCCCCTCACACTCACGCTATCAAAGACTCCCTGATCCCTCAGACTCACTCCATCACCCTCACCCTGATCCCCTCACACACACTCTGCCTCCATCACACTGATCCACGCACACTCACTCCATCACTGTCACCTTGACCCCCTCACACTCACTCAATCACCTTTATCCTGACACCCATCACCGTCTCCCTGACCCCATGACTCTCCCTCGTTCACCGGCGCTCTGACCCCCTCACACTCACACCATCACCGTCACCTGGACCTGCTCACTCTTACTCCATCACTGTCACCATTACCCCATCACTCTCACTCCATCTCCGTCACATGACCCCCTCACACTCACTCCATCACTTTCAGCCTGACCAACTCACAGTCACTCCAATACACTGACCCCCTCACAATCACTCGATCACTGTCACCCTGACACCCTCACACTCACTCCATCACCATCACCCTGACCTCCTCACACTCACTCCAACACAGTTACCCTGACCTCCTCGCACTCCCTCCAGCACTGTCTCCCTGACAAGCTCACACTCATTCTATCACTGTCGCCCTCACCTCTTCATACTTACTCCATCTCCGTCATCCTGAACCCCTCACACTCAAACCAGCACTGTCACCCTGACCCGCTCACATTCACTCCATTACTGTCACACTGACCCCCGCACACTCACTCCATCACTGACACCCTGCCCCGCTCACACTCACGCCATCGCCATCACCGTCATCCTGACACCCTCACACTCACTCCATCACCGTCACCCTGACCCCTTCACACTTAGTCCATCATGCTCACACTGACCCCCTCACACTCACTCCATCATGGTCACCCTGACCCTCTCACACTCACTCCATCACAGTCGGCCTGAGCGCATCACACCCACTCCACCACCATCACCTTGATACCCTCACACTCACTCCATCATGGTCAGCCTGACTCCCTCACTCTCACTCCATCACCGTCACACTGACCCCCCTCACAATCATTCCATCACCGTCATCTTGACCCCCACACTCACACTCCAACACCGTCTCACTGACCCCCTCACAATCACTCCATCACCATCATCTTCACCCACTCACTCTCACTCCATCACCGTCACATTGCCCCCTCACACTCACTCCATCACCGTCACACTGACACACTCACACTCACTCCATCACCATTACCTTGACCCCCTCACACTCACTGCATCACTGTCACCCTAACCCCCTCACACTCACTCCATCACTGTCACCCTAACCCCCTCACATTCACTCCATCACCGTCAACCGGACCCCTACACACTCAATCCATCACCGTCACACTGACTCCCTCACTCTCCCTCCATCACAGTCGCCCTGACCGCATCACACTCACTCCATCACCATGACGCTGACACCCTCACTCACACTCCAACACCGTCTCACTGACCCCCTCACAATCACTCCATCACCATCATCTTCACCCACTCACTCTCACTCCATCACTGTCACACTGCCCCCTCACACTCACTCCATCACTGTCACACTGACCCCCTCACACTCAATCCATCACCGTCACCCTGACCCCCTCACGCTCACTCCATCACCGTCACCCTGACACCCTCACAATCACTCCATCACCGTCATCTTGACCTGCTCACTCATACTCCAACACCGTCTCACTGACCATCTCACATTCACTCCATCACCATCACACTGACCCCCTCACACTCACTCCATCACCATCACCCTGACACCCTCACAATCACTCCATCACCGTCATCTTGACCCCCTCACTCACACTCCAACACCGTCTCACTGACCCCCTCACAATCACTCCATCACCATCATCTTCACCCACTCACTCTCACTCCATCACCGTCACATTGCCCCCTCACACTCACTGCATCACCGTCACACTGACACCCTCACACTCACTCCATCACCGTCACACTGACACCCTCACACTCACTCCATCACCATTACCTTGACCCCCTCACACTCACTCCATCACTGTCACCCTGACCCCCTCACACTCACTCCATCACCGTCAACCGGACCCCTACACACTTAATCCATCATGGTCACCCTGAACCCCTCACACTCACTCCATCACAGTCGGCCTGACCGCATCACACTCACTCCACCACCATCACCTTGAGCCCCTCACACTCACTCCATCACAGTCAGCCTGACCCCCTCACTCTCACTCCATCACCGTCACACTGACCCCCCTCAGAATCACTCCATCACCGTCATCTTGACCCCCTCACACTCACTCCATCACCGTCACACTGACACCCTCACCCTCACTCCATCACCATTACCTTGACCCCCTCACACTCACTCCATCACTGTCACCCTGACCCCCTCACACTCACTCCATCACCGTCAACCGGACCCCTACACACTCAATCCATCACCGTCACATTGACTCCCTCACTCTGACTCAATCACAGTCGCCCTGACTGCATCACACTCAGTCCATCACCATCACGCTGACACCCTCACTCACACTCCAACACCGTCTCACTGACCCCCTCACAATCACTCCATCACCATCATCTTCACCCACTCACTCTCACTCCATCACTGTCACACTGCACCCTCACACTCACTCCATCACCGTCACACTGACCCCCTCACACTCACTCCATCACCGTCACCCTGACCCCCTCACTCTCACTCCATCACCGTCACCCTGACACCCTCACAATCACTCCATCACCGTCATCTTGACCTGCTCACTCACACTCCAACACCGTCTCACTGACCATCTCACAATCACTCCATCACCATCAAATTCACCCACTCACTCTCACTCCATCACCATCACACTGCCTCCTCACACTCACTCCATCACCGTCACACTGACCCCCTCACATTCACTCCATCACCATCACACTGACCCCCTCACACTCACTCCATCACCATCACCCTGACACCCTCACAATCACTCCATCACCATCTTGACCCCCTCACTCACACTCCAACACCGTCTCACTGACCCCCTCACACTCTCACTCCATCACCATCACACTGACACCCTCACACTCACTCCATCACCGTCACACTGACACCCTCACACTCACTCCATCACCATTACCTTGACCCCCTCACACTCACTCCATCACTGTCACCCTGACCCCCTCACACTCACTCCATCACCGTCAACCGGACCCCTACACACTTAATCCATCATGGTCACCCTGAACCCCTCACACTCACTCCATCACAGTCGGCCTGACCGCATCACACTCACTCCACCACCATCACCTTGAGCCCCTCACACTCACTCCATCACAGTCAGCCTGACCCCCTCACTCTCACTCCATCACCGTCACACTGACCCCCCTCAGAATCACTCCATCACCGTCATCTTGACCCCCTCACACTCACTCCATCACCGTCACACTGACACCCTCACCCTCACTCCATCACCATTACCTTGACCCCCTCACACTCACTCCATCACTGTCACCCTGACCCCCTCACACTCACTCCATCACCGTCAACCGGACCCCTACACACTCAATCCATCACCGTCACATTGACTCCCTCACTCTGACTCAATCACAGTCGCCCTGACCGCATCACACTCACTCCATCACCATCACGCTGACACCCTCACTCACACTCCAACACCGTCTCACTGACCCCCTCACAATCACTCCATCACCATCATCTTCACCCACTCACTCTCACTCCATCACTGTCACACTGCACCCTCACACTCACTCCATCACCGTCACACTGACCCCCTCACACTCACTCCATCACCGTCACCCTGACCCCCTCACTCTCACTCCATCACCGTCACCCTGACACCCTCACAATCACTCCATCACCGTCATCTTGACCTGCTCACTCACACTCCAACACCGTCTCACTGACCATCTCACAATCACTCCATCACCATCAAATTCACCCACTCACTCTCACTCCATCACCATCACACTGCCTCCTCACACTCACTCCATCACCGTCACACTGACCCCCTCACATTCACTCCATCACCATCACACTGACCCCCTCACACTCACTCCATCACCATCACCCTGACACCCTCACAATCACTCCATCACCATCTTGACCCCCTCACTCACACTCCAACACCGTCTCACTGACCCCCTCACACTCTCACTCCATCACCATCACACTGACACCCTCACACTCACTCCATCACCGTCACACTGACACCCTCACACTCACTCCATCACCATTACCTTGACCCCCTCACACTCACTCCATCACTGTCACCCTGACCCCCTCACACTCATTCCATCACCATCAACCGGACCCCTACACACTTAATCCATCATGGTCACCCTGAACCCCTCACACTCACTCCATCACAGTCGGCCTGACCGCATCACACTCACTCCACCACCATCACCTTGAGCCCCTCACACTCACTCCATCACAGTCAGCCTGACCCCCTCACTCTCACTCCATCACCGTCACACTGACCCCCCTCAGAATCACTCCATCACCGTCATCTTGACCCCCTCACACTCACTCCATCACCGTCACACTGACACCCTCACCCTCACTCCATCACCATTACCTTGACCCCCTCACACTCACTCCATCACTGTCACCCTGACCCCCTCACACTCACTCCATCACCGTCAACCGGACCCCTACACACTCAATCCATCACCGTCACATTGACTCCCTCACTCTGACTCAATCACAGTCGCCCTGACCGCATCACACTCACTCCATCACCATCACGCTGACACCCTCACTCACACTCCAACACCGTCTCACTGACCCCCTCACAATCACTCCATCACCATCATCTTCACCCACTCACTCTCACTCCATCACTGTCACACTGCACCCTCACACTCACTCCATCACCGTCACACTGACCCCCTCACACTCACTCCATCACCGTCACCCTGACCCCCTCACTCTCACTCCATCACCGTCACCCTGACACCCTCACAATCACTCCATCACCGTCATCTTGACCTGCTCACTCACACTCCAACACCGTCTCACTGACCATCTCACAATCACTCCATCACCATCAAATTCACCCACTCACTCTCACTCCATCACCATCACACTGCCTCCTCACACTCACTCCATCACCGTCACACTGACCCCCTCACATTCACTCCATCACCATCACACTGACCCCCTCACACTCACTCCATCACCATCACCCTGACACCCTCACAATCACTCCATCACCATCTTGACCCCCTCACTCACACTTCAACACCGTCTCACTGACCCCCTCACACTCTCACTCCATCACCATCACACTGACACCCTCACACTCACTCCATCACCATTACCTTGACCCCCTCACACTCACTCCATCACTGTCACACTGGTCCCCTCACACTCACTTTATCAAAGACACCCTGACGCCCTCACACTCACTCCATCATCGTCACACGGACTCCATCTCTCTCACTCCATCACAGACACCCTGACCGCATCATACTCATTGCATTACCGTCACCCTGACACCCTCACCATCACTCCATCACCATCATCTTGACCACCTCGCTCGCATTCCAACACCGTCTCACTGACCCCCTCACAATCACTCCATCGCCATCATCTTGACGCACTCACTCTCACTCCATCACCGTCACACTGCCCCCCTCACACTCACTCCATCACCGTCACACTGACCCCCCTCACACTCACTCCATCACCGTCACCCTGATACCTCACAATCACTCCATCACCGTCACCCTGACACCCCCACACCCACTCCTTCTCCTTCCCCTGAACACATCTAACTCACTCAATCACCATCACCCTGACCTCCTCACACTCACTCCAACATCGTTATCCTGACCTCCTCGCACTCCCTCCAGCACCGTCTCGCTGACAAGCTCACACTCATTCTATCACTGTCGCACACATCTCTTCACACTCACTCCATCACCGTCATCCTGAACCCCTCACATTCAATCCATCACTGTCACCATGACCCGCTCACACTCACTCCATCACTGTCACTCTGACCCCCGCACACTCACTCCATCACTGTCACCCTGCCCCGCTCACACTCACTCCATCATCGTCACCCTGACCCCCTCACACTTAGTCCATCATGCTCACATGACCCCCTCACACACACTCCATCATGGTCACCCTGAACCCTTCACTCTCACTCCATCACAGTCGCCCTGACCGCATCACACTCAGTCCATCGGCATCACACTGAGCCCCTCACACTCACTCCATCACGGTCAGCATAGCCCCCTCACTCTCACTCCATCACCGTCACACTGAACCCCTCACAATCACTCCAACACCGTCATCATGCTCCCCTCACTCACACTCCATCACCGTCACCCTGACACCCTCACAATCACTCCATCACTGTAATTTGACCCCCTCACTCACACTCCAACACCGTCTCACTGACCCCTCACAATCACTACGTCATCATCATCTTCACCCACTCACTCTCACTCCATCACCGTCACATTACCCCCTCACACTCACTCCATCACCGTCACACTGACCCCCTCACACTCACTCCATCACCATCACCCTGACCCCCTCACACTCACTCCATCACCATCACCCTGACCCCCTCACACTCACTCCATCACCGTCACACTGACCCCCTCACACTCACTCCATCACCGTCACACTGACCCCCTCACATTCAGTCCATCATCGTCAACCGGACCCCCACACACTCACTCCATCACCGTCACACTGACACTCTCACTCTCACTCCATCACAGTCGTCCTGACCGCATCACAGTCACTCCATCACGGTCACCCTGACACCCTCACTCACACTCCAACACCGTCTCACAGACCCCCTCACAATCACTCTATCGCCATCATCTTGACTCACTCACTCTCACTCCATTACCGTCACACTGCCCCCCTCACACTCACTCTATCACCGTCACATTGGTCCCCTCACGCTCACTCTATCAAAGACACCCTGACCCCCTCACATTCAGTCCATCATCGTCAACCAGACCCCCACACACTCACTCCATCACCGTCACACTGCCCCCCTCACACTCACTCCATCACTGTCACCCTGATCCCCTCACACACACTCGATCACCTTTACTCTTACCCCCTCAATCTCATTCCATCACGCTCTCCCTGATACTGTCACCCTCAATCCATCACCTTCACCCTAACCTCATCACTCTCCCTCCATCACCAGCGCTCTGACCCCCTCCCACTCACACCATCACCGTCACCTGGACCTGACACTCTCACTCCATCACTGTCACCTTTACCCCATCACTCTCACTCCATCTCCGTCACCATGACCCCCTCACACTCACTCCATCACCGTTACCCTGGCACCCTGACACTCACTCCATCACCGTCACCCTGACACCCTCACACTCACTACATCACCGTCAGCCTGACCCCCTTACAATTAATCCATCATGCTCACCCTGACCCCCTCACACTCACTCAATCACCGTCGGCCTGACACCCTGACACTCACTCCATCACCGTCACACTGACCCCCTCACACTCACTGCATCAATGTCACCCTCACACCCTTACACTCACTCCATCACCGTCACACTGATACCCTCGCACTCACTCCATCACCATCAAACGGACCCCCTCACACTCACTCCATCACTGCAACCCGCCCCCTCACACTCTCTTCTTCACCATCACACTGATCTCCTCACACTCACTCAATCACCGTCGCCCAGACCCCCTCACACTCACTCCATCACGGGCACCCTGACCTCTTCACATTCAATCCATCGTCATCATCTTGACCCACTCACTCTCACTCCATCACCGTCACACTGCCCCCTCATACTCACTCCACCACCGTCACCCAGACCCTCTCACACTCACTCAATCACCATCACCCTGACCTCCTCGCACTCCCTCCATCACCGTCTCCCTGACAAGCTCACACTCATTCTATCACTGTCGCACCCATCTCTTCACACTCACTCTATCACGGTCAGTCTGACCCCCTCACTCTCACTCCATCACAGTCGCCCTGACCGCATCACACTGACTCCATCACCATCACCCTTAGCCCCTCACACTCACTCCATCACCATCACCCTGACCCCCTCACATTCACTCCATCACCGTCACACTGGTCCTCTCACGCTCGCTCTTTCGAAGACACCCTGACCCCCTCACACTCACTCCATCACCGTCACCCTGACACCCTCACTCACACTCCAACACCGTCTCACTGACCCCTTCACAACCACTCCATCACTATCACCTTGACCCCCTCACACTCACTCGATCACCTTTACGCTGACCCCCTCAATCTCATTCCATCACCATCTCCCTGACACTGTCACCCTCAATCCATCATCTTCACCCTAACCCCATCACTCTCCCTCCATCACCGGCGCTCTGATCCCCTCCCACTCATACCATCACCGTCACCTGGACCTGCTCACTCTCACTCCATCACTGTCACCCTTACCCCATCATTCTCACTTCATCTCCGTCACCATGACCCCCTCACACTCACTCCATCACTGTCAGCCTGCCCCGTTCACACTCACTCCATCACGATCACACTGACCCTCTCACAGTCACTCCATCACTGTAACCCTGACACCCTCACACCCACTCCTTCACCTACCCCTGAACACATCTAACTCACTCCATCACCGTCACCCTGGCCCCCTCATACTCACTCCACCACCGTCACCCGGAGCCTCACCCACTCCTTCACCTACCCCTGAACACATCTAACTCACTCCATCACCATCACCCTGACCTCCTCACACTCTCTCCAACACCGTTACCCTGACCTCCTTGCACTCCCTCCATCAACATCTCCCTGACAAGCTCACACTCATTCTATCACTGTCACCCGCACCTCTTCATACTCACTCCATCACCGTCATCCTGAACCGCTCACACTCAATCCATCACCGTCACCCTGACCCGCTCACACTCACTCCATCACTGTCACCCCGACCCCCACACACTCATGCCATCACCGTCACCTTGACACCCTCACACTCACTCCATCACCGTCACACTGACCCCCGCACTCACTCTATCAAAGACACTCTGATCCCTCACACTCACTCCATTACCATCACCCTGATCCCCTCACACACACTCCGTCACCATCACACTTAATCCATCACCTTCACCTGGACCTGCTCACTCTCCCTCCAACACCGGCGCTCTGACCCCCTCACACTCACTTCATCACCGTCACCTGGACCTGCTCACTCAGACTCCATCACTGTCACCCTTACCTCATCACTCTCACTCCATCTCCGTCACCATGATCCCCTCGCACTCACTCCATCACTGTCAGCCTGACCCGCTCACACTCACTCAATCACCTTCCCCTGAACACATCCAAATCACTCCATCACCGTCACACTGGCCCCCTCATACTCACTCCATCACCGTCACCCAGACCCTCTCACACTCACTCAATCACCATCACCCTGACCACTTCACACTCACTCCAACACCGTTACCCTGACCTCCTCACACTCGCTCCATCACCGTCTCCCTGACAAGCTCACACTCATTCTATCAATGTCGCCCTCACCTCATCACACTCACTCTCCCTCCAACACCGGCGCTCTGACCCCCTCACACTCACTCCATCACCGTCATCCTGAACCCCTCACACTCAATCCATCTCTGTCACCCTGACCCGCTCACACTCACTCCATCACGGTCACACTGATCCCCGTACACTCACTCCATCACTGTCACCCTGCTCCCCTCACAATCACTCAATCACCGTCACCCTGACACCCACACATTCACGCCATCACCGTCACCCTGACCCCCTCACACTTAGTCCATCATGCTCAAACTGACCCCCTCACACTCACTCCATCATGGTCACCCTGACCCCCTCACACTCACTACATCAACGTCACACTGATCCCCTTACACTCACTCCATCACCATCAAACGGACCCCCTCACACTCACTCCATCACTGCAACCCGCCTCCCTCACACTCTCTTCTTCACCATCACATGGACCTCCTCACACTCACTCAATCACCGTCACCCAGACCACCTCACACTCACTCCATCACCGGCACCTGACCCCTTCACATTCACTCCATCACTGTCACACTGACCCCCTCACTCTCACTCCATCACCGTCGCCCTGACCCCCTCACACACACTCCATCAAAGTCGCCCTGACCCCCTCACTCTTGCACCGTCACCACAGCCCTGACCCCCTCACACTCACTCTATGAAAGACACCCTGATCCCGCACATTGACTCCATCACCATCACCCTGAACCCCTCACACACACTCCGTTTACATCACACTGATCCACGCACACTCACTCCATCACTGTCACATTCACCCCCTCACATTCACTCGATCACCTTTACCCTGACCCCCTCAATCTCATTCTATCACCGTCTCCCTGACACCCTCACCCTCAATCCATCACCTTCACCCTGACCCCATTACTCTCCCTCCATCACCGGCGCACTGACCCCCTCACATTCACTCCATCACTGTCACCCTTACCCCATCACTCTCACGCCATCTCCGTCACCATGACTTCCTCACACTCACTCCATCACTGTAACCCTGACCCGCTCAAACTCACTCCAACACCATTACACTGAACCCCTCACACTCACTCCATCACTGTCACCCTGACACCCTCACACCCACTCCTTCACCTTCCCCTGAACTCAGCTAAATCACTCCATCACCGTCACCCTGGCCCCCTTATACTCACACCATCACCGTCACCCAGACTCTCTCACACTCACTCAATCACCATCACCCTGACCTCCTCACACTCACTCCATCACAGTCGCTCTGACCGCATCAATGTTGCCCTCACCTAATCACACTCACTCCATCACCGTCATCCTGAACACCTCACACTCAATCCATCACTGTCACCCTGCACCCCTCACAATTACTCAATCACCGTCACCCTGACCCCCACACATTCACGCTATCACCGTCACACTGATCCCCTTACACTCACTCCATCACCGTCACACAGACCCCCTCACACTCACTCCATCACTGCAACCCGCCCCCCTCACACTCTCTTCTTCACCATCACATGGACCTCCTCACACTCACTCAATCACCGTCGCCCAGACCACCTCACACTCACTCCATCACCGGCACCTTGACCCCTTCACTCTCACTCCATCACCGTCGCCCTGACCCCCTCACACACTCCATCAAAGTCACCCTGACCCCCTCACTCTTGCACAGTCACCGCAGCCCTGACCCCCTCACACTCACTCTATCAAAGACACCCTGATCCTGCACACTCACTCCATCACCATCACCCTGAACCCCTCACACACACTCTGTCTCCATCACACTGATCCACGCACACTCACTACATCACTGTCACATTCACCCGCTCACATTCACTCAATCACCTTTACCCTGACCCCCTCAATCTCATTCCATCACCGTCTCCCTGACACCCTCACCCTCAATCCATCACCTTCACCCTGACCCCATCACTCTCCCTCCATCACCGGCGCTCTGGCCCCTCATACTCACTTCATCACCGTCACATTGACCTGCTCACTCTCACTCCATCACTGTCACCCTTACCCCATCACTCTCACGCCATCTCCGTCACCATGACTTCCTCACACTCACTCCGTCACTGTAACCGTGACCCGCTCAAACTCACTCCATCACCATTACACTGACCCCCTCACACTCACTCAATTACCATCACCCTGACCTCCTCACACTCACTCCATCACCATCACCCTGACCCACTCACACTGACTCCATCACCGTCACACTTGTCCCCTCACACTCACTCTATCAAAGACACCCTGACCCCCTCACACTGACTCCATCACAGTCACACTTGTCCCCTCACACTCACTCTATCAAAGACACCCTGACCCCCTTCACACTCACTCCATCACCGTCACATTGACCTGCTTACTCTCACTCCATCACTGTCACCCTTACCCCATCACTCTCACGCCATCTCCGTCACCATGACTTCCTCACACTCACTCCATCACTGTAACCGTGACCCGCTCAAACTCACTCCATCACCATTACACTGACCCCCTCACACTCACTCAATTACCATCACCCTGACCTCCTCACACTCACTCCAACACCGTTACCCTGACCTCCTCCCACTCCCTCCATCACCGTCTCCCTGACAAGCTCACACTCATTCTATCACTGTCGCACTCACCTCCGCATACTCACTCCATCACCGTCATCCTGAACCCATCACACTCACTCCATCACAATCATCTTGACCCACTCACTCTCACTCCATCACCGTCACACTGCCCCCTCACACTCACTCCATCACCGTCACACTGACCCCCTCACACTCACTCCATCACCATCACCCTGACCCCCTCACACTGACCCCATCACCGTCACACTTGTCCCCTCACACTCACTCTATCAAAGACACCCTAACCCCCTCACACTGACTCCATCACCGTCACATTTGTCCCCTCACACTCACTCTATCAAAGACACCCTGACCCCCTTCTCACTCACTCCATCACCGTCACACTGACTCCCTCTCACACTCCATCACAGTCGCCCTGACCGCATCACACTCTCTCCACCACCATCACCCTGAGCCCCTCACACTCACTCCATCACGGTCAGCCTGACCCCCTCACTCTCACTCCAACACCGTCACACTGACCCCCCTCACACTCACTCCATCACCGTCATCTTGACCCCCTCACTCACACTCCACCACCGTCTCACTGACCCCCTCACAATCACTCCATCACCATCATCTTCACCCACTCACTCTCACTCCATCACTGTCACATTGCCCCCTCACACTCACTCCATCACCGTCACACTGACACCCTCACACTCATTCCATCACCATTACCTTGACCCCATCACACTCACTCCATCACTGTCACCCTGACCCCCTCACACTCACTCCATCACCGTCAACCGGACCCCTACACACTCAATCCATCACCGTCACACTGACTCCCTCACTCTCACTCAAGCACAGTCACCCTGACCGCATTACACTCACTCCATCACCGTCACGCCGACACCCTCACTCACACTCCAACACCGTCTCACTGACTCCCTCACAATCACTCCATCACCGTCATCTTGACCTGCTCACTCACACTCCAACACCGTCTCACTGACCATCTTACAATCACTCCATCACCATCATCTTCACCCACTCACTCTCACTCCATCACCGTCACACTGCATCCTCACACTCACTCCATCACCGTCACACTGACCCCCTCACATTCACTCCATCACCATCACCCTGACCCCCTCACACTCACTCCATCACCATCACTCTGACACCCTCACAATCACTCCATCACCGTCATCTTGACCCCCTCACTCACACTCCAACACCGTCTCACTGACCCCCTCACAATCACTCCATCACCATCAGCTTCACCCACTCACTCTCACTCCATCACCGTCACATTGCCCCCTCACACTCACTCCATCACCGTCACACTGATCCACGCACACTCACTCCATCACGATTACCCTGACCGCCTCACACTCACTCCATCACTGTCACACTGGTCCCCTCACACTCACACTATCAAAGACACCCTGACGCCCTCACACTCACTCCATCATCGTCAACCGGACCCCCTCACACTCACTCCATCACCGTCACCCTGACCGCCTCACACTTAGTCCATCATGCTTGCACGTACCCCCTCACACTCACTCCATCACCGTCACCCTGACACCCTCACACTCACTCCATCACCATCACCCTGATCCCCTCACACACACTCCGTCACCATCACACTTAATCCATCACCTTCACCTGGACCTGCTCACTCTCCCTCCAACACCAGCGCTCTGACCCCCTCACACTCACTCCATCACCGTCACCTGGACCTGCTCACTCAGACTCCATCACTGTCACCCTTACCCCATCACTCTCACTCCATCTCCGTCACCATGATCCCCTCATACTCACTCCATCACCGTCACCCAGACCCTCTCACACTCACTCAATCACCATCACCCTGACCACTTCACACTCACTCCAACACCGTTACCCTAACCTCCTCGCACTCGCTCCATCACCGTCTCCCTGACAAGCTCACACTCATTCTATCAAAGTCGCCCTCACCTCATCACACTCAGTCCACCAGCATCACCTTGAGGCCCTCACACTCGCTCCATCACGGTCAGCCTGACCCCCTCACTCTCACTCCATCACCGTCACATTGACCCCCCTCACAATCACTCTATCACCGTCATCTTGATCCCCTCACTCACACTCCAACACCGTCTCACTGACCCCCTCACAATCACTCCATTACCATCATCTTCACCCACTCACTCTCACTCCATCACCGTCACATTGCCCCCTCACACTCACTCCATCACCGTCACACTGACACCCTCACACTCATTCCATCACCATTACCTTGACCCCATCACACTCACTCCATCACTGTCACCCTGACCCCCTCACACTCACTCCATCACCGTCAACCGGACCCCTACACACTCAATCCATCACCGTCACACTGACTCCCTCACTCTGACTCCATCACAGTCGCCCTGACCGCATCACACTCACTTCATCACCGTCACCCTGACCCCCTCACGCTCACTCCATCACCATCACCTTTACACCCTCACAATCACTCCATCACCGTCATCTTGACCTGCTCACCCACACTCCAACACCGTCTCACTGACCATCTCACAATCACTCCATCACCATCATCTTCACCCACTCACTCTCACTCCATCACCGTCACACTGCCTCCTCACACTCACTCCATCACTGTCACACTGACCCCCTCACATTCACTCCATCACCATCACACTGACCCCCTCACACTCACTCCATCACCATCACCCTGACACCCTCACAATCACTCCATCACCGTCATCTTGACCCCCTCACTCACACTCCAACACCGTCTCACTGACCCCCTCACAATCACTCCATCACCATCAGCTTCACCCACTCACTCTCACTCCATCACCGTCACAATGCCCCCTCACACTCACTCCATCACCGTCACACTGACCCTCTCACACTCACTCCATCACGATTACCCTGACGCCCTCACACTCACTCCATCACTGTCACACTGGTCCCCTCACACTCACTCTATCAAAGACACCCTGACGCCCTCACACTCACTCCATCATCGTCAACCGGACCCCCTCACACTCACTCCATCACCGTCACACGGACTCCATCTCTCTCACTCCATCACAGACACCCTGACCGCATCACATTACCGTCACCCTGACACCCTCACCATCACTCCATCACCATCATCTTGACCATCTCGCTCGCATTCCAACACCGTCTCACTGACCCCCTCACAATCACTCCATCGCCATCATCTTGACGCACTCACTCTCACTCCATCACCGTCACACTGCCCCCCTCACACTCACTCCATCACCGTCACACTGACCCCCTCACACTCACTCCATCACCGTCACCCTGATACCTCACAATCACTCCATCACCGTCACCCTGACACCCCCACACCCACTCCTTCACCTTCCCCTGCACACATCTAACTCACTCAATCACCATCACCCTGACCTCCTCACACTCACTCCAACATCGTTATCCTGACCTCCTCGCACTCCCTCCATCACCGTCTCCCTGACAAGCTCACACTCATTCTATCACTGTCGCACCCATCTCTTCACACTCACTCCATCACCGTCATCCTGAACCCCTCACATTCAATCCATCACTGTCACCCTGACCCGCTCACACTCACTCCATCTCTGTCACTCTGACCCCCGCACACTCACTCCATCACTGTCACCCTGCCCCGCTCACACTCACTCCATCATCGTCACCCTGACCCCCTCACACTTAGTCCATCATGCTCACATGACCCCCTCACACACACTCCATCATGATCACCCTGAACCCTTCACTCTCACTCCATCACAGTTGCCCTGACCGCATCACACTCAGTCCATCACCATCACCCTGAGCCCCTCACACTCACTCCATCACGGTCAGCATAGCCCCCTCACTCTCACTCCATCACCATCACACTGAACCCCTCACAATCACTCCAACACCGTCATCATGCTCCCCTCACTCACATTCCATCACCGTCACCCTGACACCCTCACAATCACTCCATCACTGTAATTTGACCGCCTCACTCACACTCCAACACCGTCTCACTGACCCCTCACAATCACTCCGTCATCATCATCTTCACCCACTCACTGTCACTCCATCACCATCACATTACCCCCTCACACTCACTCCATCACCATCACCCTGACCGCCTCACACTCACTCCATCACCATCACCCTGACCCCCTCACACTCACTCCATCACCGTCACACTGACCCCCTCACACTCACTCCATCACCGTCACACTGACCCCCTCACTCTCACTCCATCACCGTCACATTACCCCCTCACACTCACTCCATCACCGTCACACTGACCCCCTCACACTCACTCCATCACCATCACCCGGACCCCCTCACACTCACTCCATCACCGTCACATTACCCCCTCACACTCACTCACTCACTCTCACTCCATCACAGTCGTCCTGACCGCATCACACTCACTCCATCACGGTCACCCCGACACCCTGACTCACACTCCAACACCGTCTCACTGACCCCCTCACAATCACTCTATCGCCATCATCTTGACCCACTCACTCTCAATCCATTACCGTCACACTGCCCCCCTCACACTCACTCCATCACCGTCACACTGACCCCTTCACAACCACTCCATCACTATCACCCTGACCCCCTCACACTCACTCCATCACCGTCACCCTGATCCCCTCACACACACTCCGTCTCCATCACACTGATCCACGTACACTCACTCCATCACTGTCACCTTGACCCCCTCACACTCACTCGATCACCTTTACTCAACCACTCCATCACTGTCACCCTGGCCCCCTCATACTCACTCCATCACCTTCACCCAGAGCCTCACACACTCACGCAATCACCATCACCCTGTCCTCCTCACACTCACTCCAACACCGTTACCCTGACCTCCTCGCACTCCCTCCATCAACATCTCCCTGACAAGCTCACACTCATTCTATCACTGTCGCCCGCACCTCTTCATACTCACTCCATCACCGTCATCCTGAACCGCTCACACTCAATCCATCACCGTCACCCTGACCCGCTCACACTCACTCCATCACTGTCACCCTGACCCCCACACACTCATGCCATCACCGTCACCTTGACACCCTCACACTCACTCCATCACCGTCACCCTTACCCCATCATTCTCACTTCATCTCCGTCACCATGACCCCCTCACACTCACTCCATCACTGTCAGCCTGCCCCGCTCACACTCACTCCATCACCGTCACATTACCCCCTCACACTCACTCCATCACCGTCACACTGACCCCCTCACACTCACTCCATCACCATCACCCTGACCCCCTCACACTCACTCCATCACCATCACCCTGACCCCCTCACACTCACTCCATCACCGTCACACTGACCCCCTCACACTCACTCCATCACCGTCACACTGACCCCCTCACATTCAGTCCATCATCGTCAACCGGACCCCCACACACTCACTCCATCACCGTCACACTGACACTCTCACTCTCACTCCATCACAGTCGTCCTGACCGCATCACACTCACTCCATCACGGTCATCCTGACACCCTGACTCACACTCCAACACCGTCTCACTGACCCCCTCACAATCACTCTATCTCCATCATCTTGACCCACTCACTCTCACTCCATTACCGTCACACTGCCCCCCTCACACTCACTCCATCACCGTCACACTGACCCCCTCACACTCACTCCATCACCATCACCCTGACCCCCTCACATTCAGTCCATCATCGTCAACCGGACCCCCACACACTCACTCCATCACCGTCACACTGCCCCCCTCACACTCACTCCATCACCGTGACACTGGTCCCCTAATAAATCATTCTATCAAAGACACCCTGAGCCCTCACACTCACTCCATCACCGTCACCCTGATCCCCTCACACACAATCCGTCTCCATCACACTGATCCACGCACACTCACTCCATCACTGTCACCTTGACCCCCTCACACTCACTCGATCACCTTTACTCTTACCCCCTCAATCTTATTCCATCACGGTCTCCCTGATACTGTCACCCTCAATCCATCACCTTCACCCTAACCTCATCACTCTCCCTCCATCACCAGCGCTCTGACTCCCTCCCACTCACACCATCACCGTCACCTGGACCTGACACTCTCACTCCATCACTGTCACCTTTACCCCATCACTCTCACTCCATCACCGTCACCCTGACACCCTCACACTCACTACATCACCGTCAGCCTGACCCCCTTACAATTAATCCATCATGCTCACCCTGACCCCCTCACACTCACTCAATCACCGTCGGCCTGACACCCTGACACTCACTCCATCACCATCACACTGACCCCCTCACACTCACTACATCAATGTCACCCTCACACCCTTACACTCACTCCATCACCGTCACAATGATACCCTCGCACTCACACCACCACTGCCACACAGACCCCCACACACTCACTCCATCTCCGCAACCCGCCCCCTCACACTCTCTTCTTCACCATCACACTGATCTCCTCACACTCACTCAATCACCGTCGCCCAGACCCCCTCACACTCACTCCATCACGGGCACCCTGACCTCTTCACATTCAATCCATCACCGTCACACTGACCACCTCACAATCACTCCATCGTCATCAGCTTTACCCACTCACTCTCACTCCATCACCGTCACACTGCCCCCTCATACTCACTCCACCACCGTCACCCAGACCCTCTCACACTCACTCAATCACCATCACCCTGACGTCCTCACACTCACTCCAACACCGTTACCCTGACCTCCTCGCACTCCCTCCATCACCGTCTCCCTGACAAGCTCACACTCATTCTATCACTGTCGCACCCATCTCTTCACACTCACTCCATCACGGTCAGCCTGACCCCCTCACTCTCACTCCATCACAGTCGCCCTGACCGCATCACACTGACTCCATCACCATCACCCTTAGCCCCTCACACTCACTCCATCACCATCACCCTGACCCCCTCACATTCACTCCATCACCGTCACACTGGTCCCCTCACGCTCGCTCTATCGAAGACACCCTGACCCCCTCGCACTCACTCCATCACCGTCACCCTGACACCCTCACTCACACTCCAACACCGTCTCACTGACCCCTTCACAACCACTCCATCACTATCACCCTGACCCCCTCACACTCACTCCATCACCGTCACCCTGATCCCCTCACACACACACTCCGTCTCCATCACACTGATCCACGTACACTCACTCCATCACTGTCACCTTGACCCCCTCACACTCACTCGATCACCTTTACGCTGACCCCCTCAATCTCATTCCATCACCATCTCCCTGACACTGTCACCCTCAATCCATCATCTTCACCCTAACCTCATCACTCTTCCTCCATCACCGGCGCTCTGACCCCCTCCCACTCATACCATCACCGTCACCTGGACCTGCTCACTCTCACTCCATCACTATCACCCTTACCCCATCATTCTCACTTCATCTCCGTCACCATGACCCCATCACACTCACTCTATCACTGTCAGCCTGCCCCGCTCACACTCACTCCATCACCATCACACTGACCCTCTCACAGTCACTCTATCACACCCTGACACCCTCACACCCACTCCTTCACCTACCCCTGAACACATCACACTCACTCCATCACTGTCACCCTGGCCCCCTCATACTCACTCCATCACCTTCACCCAGAGCCTCACACACTCACGCAATCACCATCACCCTGTCCTCCTCACACTCACTCCAACACCGTTACCCTGACCTCCTCGCACTCCCTCCATCAACATCTCCCTGACAAGCTCACACTCATTCTATCACTGTCGCCCGCACCTCTTCATACTCACTCCATCACCGTCATCCTGAACCGCTCACACTCAATCCATCACCGTCACCCTGACCCGCTCACACTCACTCCATCACTGTCACCCTGACCCCCACACACTCATGCCATCACCGTCACCTTGACACCCTCACACTCACTCCATCACCGTCACCCTGACCCCCTCACACTTAGTCCTTCATGCTTGCACGTACCCCCTCACACTCACTCCATCATGGTCACCCTGACCCCCTCACACTCACTCAATCACCGTCGCCCTGACACCCTGACACTCACTCCATCACCGTCACACTGACCCCCTCACACTCACTCCATCACCGTCACCCTGACACCCTCACACTCACTCCATCACCATCACCCTGATCCCCTCACACACACTCCGTCACCATCACACTTAATCCACCACCTTCACCTGGACCTGCTCACTCTCCCTCCAACACCGGCGCTCTGACCCCCTCACACTCACTCCATCACCGTCACCTGGACCTGCTCACTCAGACTCCATCACTGTCACCCTTACCCCATCACTCTCACTCCATCTCCGTCACCATGATCCCCTCGCACTCACTCCATCACTGTCAGCCTGATCCGCTCACACTCACTCAATCACCTTCCCCTGAACACATCCAAATCACTCCATCACCGTCACCCTGGCCCCCTCATACTCACTCCATCACCGTCACCCAGACCCTCTCACACTCACTCAATCACCATCACCCTGACCACTTCACACTCACTCCAACACCGTTACCCTGACCTCCTCGCACTTGCTCCATCACCGTCTCCCTGACAAGCTCACACTCATTCTATCCATGTCGCCCTCACCTCATCACACTGACTCCATCACCGTCATCCTGAACCCCTCACACTCAATCCATGACTGTCACCCTGACCCGCTCACACTCACTCCATCACGGTCACACTGACCCCCGCACACTCACTCCATCACTGTCACCCTGCTCCCCTCACAATCAATCAATCACCGTCACCCTGACACCCACACATTCACGCCATCACCGTCACCCTGACCCCCTCACACTTAGTCCATCATGCTCAAACTGACCCCCTCACACTCACTCCATCATGGTCACCCTGACCCCCTCACACTCACTACATCAACGTCACACTGATCCCGTTACACTCACTCCATCACCATCACACGGACCCCCTCACACTCACTCCATCACTGCAACCCGCCCCCCTCACACTCTCTTCTTCACCATCACATGGACCTCCTCACACTCACTCAATCACCGTCGCCCAGACCACCTCACACTCACTCCATCACCGGCACCTGACCCCCTCACTCTCACTCCATCACCGTCGCCCTGACACCCTCACACTCACTCTATGAAAGACACCCTGATCCCGCACATTGACTCCATCACCATCACCCTGAACCCCTCACACACACTCCGTCTCCATCACACTGATCCACGCACGCTCACTCCATCACTGTCACATTCACCCCCTCACATTCACTCGATCACCTTTACCCTGACCCCCTCAATCTCATTCTATCACCGTCTCCCTGACACCCTCACCCTCAATCCATCACCTTCACCCTGACCCCATCACTCTCCCTCCATCACCGGCGCACTGACCCCCTCATACTCACTCCATCACTGTCACCCTTACCCCATCACTCTCACGCCATCTCCGTCACCATGGCTTCCTCACACTCACTCCATCACTGTAACCCTGACCCGCTCAAACTCACTCCAACACTGATCCACTCACACTCACTCCATCACTGTCACCCTGACACCCTCACACCCACTCCTTCCCCTTCCCCTGAACTCAGCTAAATCACTCCATCACCGTCACCCTGGCCCCCTCATACTCACACCATCACCGTCACCCAGACCCTCTCACACTCACTCAATCACCATCACCCTGGCCTCCTCACACTCACAACATCACAGTCGCTCTGACCGCATCAATGTTGCCCTCACCTCATCACACTCACTCCATCACCGTCATCCTGAACCCCTCACACTCAATCCATCACTGTCACCCTGCTCTCCTCACAATTACTCAATCACCGTCACCCTGACCCCCACACATTCACGCGATCACCGTCACACTGATCCCCTTACACTCACTCCATCACCGTCACACGGACCCCCTCACACTCACTCCATCACTGCAACCCGCCTCCCTCACACTCTCTTCTTCACCATCACATGGACCTCCTCACACTCACTCAATCACCGTCGCCCAGACCACCTCACACTCACTCCATCACCGGCACCTTGACCCCTTCACATTCACTCCATCACCGTCACACTGACCCCCTCACTCTCACTCCATCACCGTCGCCCTGACCACCTCACACACACTCCATCAAAGTCGCCCTGACCCCCTCACTCTTGCACCGTCACCGCAGCCCTGACCCCCTCACACTCACTCTATGAAAGACACCCTGATCCTGCACACTCACTCCATCACCATCACCCTGAACCCCTCACTCACACTCCGTCTCCATCACACTGATCCACGCACACTCACTCCATCACTGTCACATTCACCCCCTCACATTCACTCGATCACCTTTACCCTGACCCCCTCAATCTCATTCCATCACCGTCTCCCTGACACCCTCACCCTCAATCCATCACCTTCACCCTGACCCCATCACTCTCCCTCCATCACCGGCGCTCTGGCCCCTCACACTCACACCATCACCGTCACATTGACCTGCTCACTCTCACTCCATCACTGTCACCCTTACCCCATCACTCTCACGCCATCTCCGTCACCATGACTTCCTCACACTCACTCCATCACTGTAACCGTGACCCGCTCAAACTCACTCCATCACCATTACACTGACCCCCTCACACTCACTCAGTTACCATCACCCTGACCTCCTCACACTCACTCCAACACCGTTACCCTGACCTCCTCGCACTCCCTCCATCACCGTCTCCCTGACAAGCTCACACTCATTCTATCACTGTCGCACTCACCTCCACATTCTCACTCCATCACCGTCATCCTGAACCCATCACACTCACTCCATCACCATCATCTTGACCCACTCACTCTCACTCCATCATCGTCACACTGCCCCCTCACACTCACTCCATCACCGTCACACTGACCCCCTCACACTCACTCCATCACCATCACCCTGACCCCCTCGCACTGACTCCATCACCATCACACTTGTCCCCTCACACTCACTCTATCAAAGACACCCTGACCCCCTTCACACTCACTCCAACACCGTCAACTGGACCCCCTCACACTCACTCCATCACCGTCACACTGACTCCCTCAATCTCACTCCATCACATTCGCCCTGACCGCATCACACTCACTCCATCACCGTCACTCTGACACCCTCACAATCATTCCATCACTGTCATCTTGACCCCCTCACTCACACTCCAACACCGTCTCACTGACCCCCTCACAATCACTCCATCGCCATCATCTTGACCCACTCACTCTCAATCCATCACCATCACACTGCCCCCCTCACACTCACTGCATCACCATCACCCTGATCCCATACACTCACTGCATCACCGTCACACTGGTCCCCTCACACTCACTCTATCAAAGACACCCTGATCCCTCACACTCACACCATCACCGTCACCCTGATCCCCTCACACACACTCCGTCTCCATCACACTGACCCACTCACACTCACTCCATCATGGTCACCCTGACCCCCTCACATTCACTCCATCACCGCCGCCCTGACACCCTGACACTCACTCCATCACCGTCACACTGACCCCCTCACACTCCCTACATCAATGTCACCCTGACACCCTCACACTCACTCCATCACCGTCACACTGGTCCCCTCACACTCATTCTATCAAAGCCTCCCTGATCCCTCAGACGCACTCCATCACCCTCACCCTGATCCCCTCACACACACTCTGCCTCCATCACACTGATCCACGCACTCTCACTCCATCATCGTCACCCTGACCCCCTCACACTGACTCCATCACCATCACACTTGTCCCCTCACACTCACTCTATCAAAGACACCCTGACCCCCTCACACTGACTCCATCACCGTCACACTTGTCCCCTCACACTCACTCTATCAAAGACACCCTGACCCCCACACGCTCACTCCAACACCGTCAACTGGACCCCCTCACACTCACTCCATCACCGTCACACTGACTCCCTCAATCTCACTCCATCACATTCGCCCTGACCGCATCACACTCACTCCATCACCGTCACTATGACACCCTCACAATATTCCATCACTGTCACCTTGACCCCCTCACAAACACTCCAACACCGTCTCACTGACCCCCTCACAATCACTCCATCGCCATCATCTTGACCCACTCACTCTCACTCCATCACCGTCACACTGCCCCCCTCACACTCACTGCATCACCATCACCCTGATCCCACACACTCACTCCATCACCGTCACACTGGTCCCCTCACACTCACTCTATCAAAGACACCCTGATCCCTCACACTCACACCATCACCGTCACCCTGATCCCCTCACACACACTCCGTCTCCATCACACTGACCCGCTCACACTCACTCCATCACTGTCACCCTGCCCCCCTCTCAATCACTCCATCACTGTCACCCTGCCCCCCTCTCAATCACTCATTCACCGTCACCCTGACCCCCACATATTCACGCCATCACCGTCACCCTGACACCCTCACACTCACTCCATCACCGTCACCCTGACCTCCTCACACTTAGTCCATCATGCTCACACTGACCCCCTCACACTCACTCCATCTTGGTCACCCTGATCCCCTCACACTCACTCCATCACCGCCGCCCTGACACCCTGACACTCACTCCATCGTCATCACACTGACCCCCTCACACTCACTACATCAATGTCACCCTGACACCCTCACACTCACTCCATCACCGTCACACTGGTCCCCTCACACTCACTCTATCAAAGACTCCCTGATCCCTCAGACTCACTACATCACCCTCACCCTGATCCCCTCACACACACTCTGCTCCATCACACTGATCCACGCACACTCACTCCATCACAGTCACCTTGACCCCCTCACACTCACTCGATCACCTTTATCCTGACACCCATCACCGTTTCCCTGACCCCATCACTCTCCCTCGTTCACCGGCGCTCTGACCCCCTCACACTCACACCATCACCGTCACCTGGACCTGCTCACTCTCACTCCATCACTGTCACCCTTACCCCATCACTCTCACTCCATCTCTGTCACCATGACCCCCTCACACTCACTCCATCACTTTTAGCCTGACCAACTCACACTCACTCCATCACCATCACACTGACCCCCTCACAATCACTCGATCACTGTCACCCTGACACCCTCACACCCACTCCTTCACCTTCCCCTGAACACATCTAAATCACTCCATCACCGTCACCCTGGCCCCCTCGTACTCATACCATCACCGTCACCCAGACCCTCTCACACTCACTCAATCACCATCACCCTGACCTCCTCACACTCACTCCAACACCGTTACCCTGACCTCCTTGCACTCCCTCCATCACCGTCTCCCTGACAAGCTCACACTCATTCTATCACTGTCGCACTCACCTCTTCACACTCACTCCATCACCGTCATCCTGAACCCCTCACACTCAAACCAGCACTGTCACCCTGACCCGCTCACACTCACTCCATCACTGTCACACTGACCCCCGCACACTCACTCCATCACTGACAACCTGCCCCGCTCACACTCACGCCATCGCCATCACCGTCACCCTGACACCCTCACATTCACTCCATCACCGTCACCCTGACCCCTTCACACTTAGTCCATCATGCTCACACTGACCCCCTCACACTCACTCCATCATGGTCACCCTGAACCCCTCACTCTCACTCCATCACAGTCGCCCTGACTGCATCACACTCACTCCACCACCATCACCCTGAGCCCCTCACACTCACTCCATCACGGTCAGCCTGACCCCCTCACTCTCACTCCAACACCGTCTCACTGACCCCCTCACAATCACTCCATCACCATCATCTTCACCCACTCACTCTCACTCCATCACTGTCACATTGCCCCCTCACACTCACTCCATCACCGTCACACTGACACCCTCACACTCATTCCATCACCATTACCTTGACCCCCTCACACTCACTCCATCACTGTCACCCTGACCCCCTCACACTCACTCCATCACCGTCACGCCGACACCCTCACTCACACTCCAACACCGTCTCACTGACCATCTTACAATCACTCCATCACCATCATCTTCACTCACTCACTCTCACTCCATCACCGTCACACTGCCTCCTCACACTCACTCCATCACCGTCACACTGACCCCTTCACACTCACTCCATCACCATCACCCTGACCCCCTCACACTCACTCCATCACCGTCACACTGGTCCACTCATGCTCACTCTATCAAAGACACCCTGACCCCTCACATTCAGTCCATATCATCAACAGGACCCCCACACACTCACTCCATCACCGTCACACTGACTCCCTCACTTTCACTCCATCACAGTCGCCCTGACCGCATCACACTCACTCCATCACGGTCATCGTGACACCCTCACTCACACTACAACACCGTCTCACTGACCCCCTCACAATCACTCTGTCATCATCTTGACGCACTCACTCTCACTCCATTACCGTCACACTGCCCCCCTCACACTCACTCCATCACCGTCACACTGGTCCCCTCACGCTCACTCTATCAAAGACACCCTGACCCCTCACATTCAGTCCATCATCGTCAACCGGACCCCCACACACTCACTCCATCACCGTCACACTGCCCCCCTCACACTCACTCCATCACTGTGACACTGGTCCCCTAATAAATCATTCTATCAAAGACACCCTGAGCCCTCACACTCACTCCATCACCGTCATACTGGTCCCCTCACACTCACTCGATCAAAGACACCCTGATCCCTCACACTCACTCCATCGCCGTCACCCTGATCCCCTCACACACACACTCCGTCTCCATCACACTGATCCAGGCACACTCACTCCATCACTGTCACCTTGACCCCCTCACACTCACTCGATCACCTTTACTCTTACCCCCTCAAACTCATTCCATCACCGTCTCCCTGACACTGTCATCCTCAATCCATCACCTTCACCCTAACCTCATCACTCTCCCTCCATCACCCGCGCTCTGACCCCCTCCCACTCACACCATCACCGTCACCTGGACCTGCTCACTCTCACTCCATCACTGTCACCCTGACACCCTGACAATCACTCCATCACCGTCACCCTGACACCCTCACACTCACTCCATCACCGTCAGCCTGACCCCCTTACAATTAGTCCATCATGCTCACTCTGACCCCCTCACACTCACTGCATCATGGTCACCCTGACCCCCTCACACTCACTCAATCACCGTCGCCCTGACACCCTTAACGTCACTCCATCACCGTCACACTGACCCCCTCACACTCACTCCATCATGGTCACCCTGACCCCCTCACACTCACTCAATCACCGTCGCCCTGACACCCTTAACGTCACTCCATCACCGTCACACTGATACCCTCGCACTCACACCACCACCGCCACACGGACCCCCTCACACTCACTCCATCACCGCAACCCGCCCTCTCACACTCTCTTCTTCACCATTACACTGATCTCCTCCCACTCACTCAATCACCGTCGCCCAGACACCCTCATACTTACTCCATCAACGGCACCCTGCCCTCTTCACATTCACTCCATCACCGTCACACTGACCCCCTCACAATCACTCCATCGCCATCATCTTGACCCACTCACTCTCACTCCAACACCGTCACACTGCCCCCTCATACTCACTCCATCACCGCCACCCAGACCCTCTCACACTCACTCAATTACCATCACCCTGACGTCTTCACACTCACTCCAACACCGTTACCCTGACCTCCTCACACTCACTTCATCACCATCACCCTGACACCCTCACACTCACTCCATCACCGTCACCCTGACCCATTCACACTCTCTACATCACCGTCACCCTGACCCCCTCACACTCACTCCATCATCATCACACTGACCCCCTCACACTCACTCCATCACCATCACCCTGACCCGCTCACACTCACTCCATCACTGTCACCCGGACCCCCTCACATTCACTCCATTATCATCACCCTGACCTCCTCACACTCTCTCTATCAACGTCACCCTGACCCCCTCACTCTCACTCCATCACCGTCACCATGACCCTCTCACACTCACTCCATCACCATCACCCTGACCCACTCACACTCACTCCATCACTGTCACCCGGACCCCCTCACATTCACTCCATTATTGTCACCCTGACCTCCTCACACTCTCTCTATCAACGTCACCCTGACCCCCTCACTCTCACTCCATCACCATCACCATGACCCTCTCACACTCACTCCATTACCATCATCCTGACCCCCTCATACTCACTCCATCACCATCGCTCTGACCCACTCACACTCACTCCATCACTGTCACCCTTACCCCCTCACACTCACTCCATCACCGTCACCTTTAACCCCTCACATTCACTCCATCACCATCACCCTGACGTCCTCACTCTCACTCCATCACCATCACACTGAACGCCTCACACTCACTCAATAGCCGACACACTTACCCCTCACACTCACTCCATCACAGTCACCCTGACACCCTCACATTCACTCCATCATCGTCACCCTGAACCCCTCATACTCTCTCCATCAACGTCACCCTGACCCCCTCACACTCACTCCATCATCGTCACCCCGACACCCTCGCACTCACTCCACTACCGTCACACAGACCCCCTCACACTCACTCAATCACTGTCACCCTTACCCCCTCACACTCACTCCATCACCGTCACCTTTAACCCCTCACATTCACTCCATCACCGTCACCCTGACGTCCTCACTCTCACTCCATCACCATCACACTGAACGCCTCACACTCACTCAATAGCCGACACACTTACCCCTCACACTCACTCCATCACAGTCACCCTGACACCCTCACATTCACTCCATCATCGTCACCCTGAACCCCTCATACTCTCTCCATCACCATCACCATGACCCTCTCACACTCACTCCATCATCGTCACCCCGACACCCTCGCACTCACTCCACTACCGTCACACAGACCCCCTCACACTTACTCAATCACCGTCACACTGGCCCCACTCACACTCACTCCATCTCCATCACACTGACCCCCTCACACTCACTCCATCTCCGTTACCCTGACCCCCTCACATTCACGCCATCACAGTCATCCTGACCCCCTCACACTAACTCCATCACCGTCACCCTTAACCCCTCACACTCACTCCATCACCGTCACCCTGATCCCCTCACACTCACTCCATAGCCGACACTTACGCCCTCACACTCACTCCATCACAGTCACCCTGACCCCCTCACACTCACTCCATCACCTTCAACCTGACCCCCTCACATTCACTCCATCACCGACAACCTGATCCCCTCACACTCACTCCATCATCGTCACCCTGACCTCCTCACAGTCTCTCCATCAACGTCACCCTGACACCCTCACACTCTCTCCATCACCGTCACCCTGACCCACGCACACTCACACCAACACTGTCACCATGACACCCTCACACTCACTCCATCACCATCAATCTGACTCCCTCACACTCACTTCATTACCCTTAACCTGACCCCCTCACACTCACTCAATCACCATCACACTGACCCCCTCACACTCACTCAATCACCATCACACTGACCCCCTCACACTCACTCCATCACCATCACCCTGATGCTCTCACACTCACTCCATCACTGTCACCCTGACCCTCTCACACTCACTCCATCAGACTCACCCTGATCCCCTCACACTCACTCCATCATCATCATTCTGACCCCCTCACACTCACTTCATTACCCTTAACCTGACCCCCTCACACTCACTCAATCACCATCATACTGACCCCCTCACACTCACACCATCTCCCTCACCCTGACCCCCTCACACTCACTCCATCAGCGTCACCATGACCGTCTCACACTCACTCCATTACCGTCATCCTGACCCCCTCACACTCACTCCATCACCATCACACTGATCCCCTCACACTCACTCCATAGCCGACACTTACCCCCTCACACTCACTCCATCACAGTCATCCTGACCCCCTCACAGTCACTACATCACCGTCACACTGACCCCCTCACACTCACTCCATCACCTTCAACCTGACCCCATCACGTTCACTCCATCACTGACACCCTGATCCCCTCACACTCACTCCATCATCGTCACCCTGACCTCCTCACAGTCTCTCCATCAACGTCACCCTGACACCCTCGCACTCACTCCATCACCGTCACCCTGACCCCCTCACACTCACTCCATCACTGTCACCCTTAACCCCTCACATTCACTACATCACCGTCACTCTGACGTCCTCACTCTCACTCCATCACCATCACACTGATCCCCTCACACTCACTCCATAGCTGACACTTACCCCCTCACACTCACTCCATCACAGTCACCCTGACCCCCTCACATTCACTACATCACCGTCACACTGACCCACTCACACTCACACCAACACTGTCACCATGACACCCTCACACTCACTCCATCACCGTCACCCTTAACCCCTCACACTCACTTCATCACCGGCATCCTGACCCCCTCACACTCACTCCATCACCGTCACCCTGACCCACGCACACTCACACCAACACTGTCACCATGACACCCTCACACTCACTCCATCACCAGCATTCTGACTCCCTCACACTCACTTCATTACCCTTAACCTGACCCCCTCACACTCACTCAATCACCATCACACTGACCCCCTCACACTCACTTCATTACCCTTAACCTGACCCCCTCACACTCACTCAATCACCATCACACTGACCCCCTCACACTCACTCCATCAACGTCACCCTAACACCCTCGCACTCACTCCATCACCATCACCCTGACCCCCTCACACTCACTCCATCACTGTCATCCTTAACCCCTCACATTCACTACATCGCCGTCACTCTGACGTCCTCACTCTCACTCCATCACCATCACACTGATCCCCTCACACTCACTCCATAGGTGACACTTACCCCCTCACACTCACTCCATCACAGTCACCCTGACCCCCTCACATTCACTACATTACCGACACACTGACCCACTCACACTCACACCAACACTGTCACCATGACACCCTCACACTCACTCCATCACCGTCACCCTTAACCCCTCACACTCACTTCATCACCGTCATCCTGACCCCCTCACACTCACTCCATCACCGTCACCCTGACCCACGCACACTCACACCAACACTGTCACCATGACACCCTCACACTCACTCCATCATCAGCATTCTGACTCCCTCACACTCACTTCATTACCCTTAACCTGACCCCCTCACACTCACTCAATCACCATCACACTGACCCCCTCACACTCACTTCATTACCCTTAACCTGACCCCCTCACACTCACTCAATCACCATCACACTGACCCCCTCACACTCACTCCATCTCCGTCACACTGACCCCCTCACACTCACTCCATCACCGTCAACCGGATCCCCTCACACTCACTCCATCTCCGTTATCCTGACCCCCTCACATTCACCCCATCACAGTCATCCTGACCCCCTCACACTCACTCCATCACTGTCACCCTTATCCCCTCACACTCACTCCATCACTGTCACCCTTAACCCCTCACATTCACTACATCACCGTCACCCTGACGTCCTCACTCTCACTCCATCACCATCACACTGATCCCCTCACACTCACTCCATAGCCGACACTTACCCCCTCACACTCACTCCATCACAGTCACCCTGACCCCCTCACACTCACTACATCACCGTCACACTGACCCCCTCACACTCACTCCATCACCTTCAACCTGACCCCGTCACATTCACTCCATCACTGACACCCTGATCCCCTCACACTCACTCCATCATCGTCACCCTGACCTCCTCACAGTCTCTCCATCAACGTCACCCTGACACCCTCGCACTCACTTCATCACCGTCACCCTGACCCACTCACACTCACACCAACACTGTCACCATGACACCCTCACACTCACTCCATCACCGTCACCCTTAACCCCGCACACTCACTTCATCACCGTCATCCTGACCCCCTCACACTCACTCCATCACCGTCACACTTACCCCCTCACACTCACTCCATCACAGTCATCCTGACCCCCTCACAGTCACTACATCACCGTCACACTGACCCCCTCACACTCACTCCATCACCTTCAACCTGACCCCATCACGTTCACTCCATCACTGACACCCTGATCCCCTCACACTCACTCCATCATCGTCACCCTGACCTCCTCACAGTCTCTCCATCAACGTCACCCTGACACCCTCGCACTCACTCCATCACCGTCACCCTGACCCCCTCACACTCACTCCATCACTGTCACCCTTAACCCCTCACATTCACTACATCACCGTCACTCTGACGTCCTCACTCTCACTCCATCACCATCACACTGATCCCCTCACACTCACTCCATAGCTGACACTTACCCCCTCACACTCACTCCATCACAGTCACCCTGACCCCCTCACATTCACTACATCACCGTCACACTGACCCACTCACACTCACACCAACACTGTCACCATGACACCCTCACACTCACTCCATCACCGTCACCCTTAACCCCTCACACTCACTTCATCACCGGCATCCTGACCCCCTCACACTCACTCCATCACCGTCACCCTGACCCACGCACACTCACACCAACACTGTCACCATGACACCCTCACACTCACTCCATCACCAGCATTCTGACTCCCTCACACTCACTTCATTACCCTTAACCTGACCCCCTCACACTCACTCAATCACCATCACACTGACCCCCTCACACTCACTTCATTACCCTTAACCTGACCCCCTCACACTCACTCAATCACCATCACACTGACCCCCTCACACTCACTCCATCAACGTCACCCTAACACCCTCGCACTCACTCCATCACCATCACCCTGACCCCCTCACACTCACTCCATCACTGTCATCCTTAACCCCTCACATTCACTACATCGCCGTCACTCTGACGTCCTCACTCTCACTCCATCACCATCACACTGATCCCCTCACACTCACTCCATAGGTGACACTTACCCCCTCACACTCACTCCATCACAGTCACCCTGACCCCCTCACATTCACTACATTACCGACACACTGACCCACTCACACTCACACCAACACTGTCACCATGACACCCTCACACTCACTCCATCACCGTCACCCTTAACCCCTCACACTCACTTCATCACCGTCATCCTGACCCCCTCACACTCACTCCATCACCGTCACCCTGACCCACGCACACTCACACCAACACTGTCACCATGACACCCTCACACTCACTCCATCATCAGCATTCTGACTCCCTCACACTCACTTCATTACCCTTAACCTGACCCCCTCACACTCACTCAATCACCATCACACTGACCCCCTCACACTCACTTCATTACCCTTAACCTGACCCCCTCACACTCACTCAATCACCATCACACTGACCCCCTCACACTCACTCCATCTCCGTCACACTGACCCCCTCACACTCACTCCATCACCGTCAACCGGATCCCCTCACACTCACTCCATCTCCGTTATCCTGACCCCCTCACATTCACCCCATCACAGTCATCCTGACCCCCTCACACTCACTCCATCACTGTCACCCTTATCCCCTCACACTCACTCCATCACTGTCACCCTTAACCCCTCACATTCACTACATCACCGTCACCCTGACGTCCTCACTCTCACTCCATCACCATCACACTGATCCCCTCACACTCACTCCATAGCCGACACTTACCCCCTCACACTCACTCCATCACAGTCACCCTGACCCCCTCACACTCACTACATCACCGTCACACTGACCCCCTCACACTCACTCCATCACCTTCAACCTGACCCCGTCACATTCACTCCATCACTGACACCCTGATCCCCTCACACTCACTCCATCATCGTCACCCTGACCTCCTCACAGTCTCTCCATCAACGTCACCCTGACACCCTCGCACTCACTTCATCACCGTCACCCTGACCCACTCACACTCACACCAACACTGTCACCATGACACCCTCACACTCACTCCATCACCGTCACCCTTAACCCCGCACACTCACTTCATCACCGTCATCCTGACCCCCTCACACTCACTCCATCACCGTCACACTGATCCCCTCGCACTCACTCCATAGCCGTCACACTTACCTCCTCATACTCACTCCATCACGTCACCCAGACCCCTCTCACTCTCTACCTCACCGTCACACTGACCCCCTGACACGCACTCCATCACCGTCACCCTGACCACCTCACACTCACTCCATAGCCGTCACCCTGACTCCCTCACACTCACTCCATCACCGTCAATCTGACTCCCTCACACTCACTCCATTTCAGTCACACTGACCATCTCACACTCACTCCATCACCATCACTCTGAACCCCTCACACTCACTCCATCACTGTCACCCTGAACCCCTCACACTCACTCCACCACCGTCACCCTTAACCCCTCACACTCACTTCATCACCGTCATCCTGATCCCCTCGCACTCACTCCATAGCCATCACACTTACCCCCTCACACTCACTCCATCACGTCACCCAGACCCCTCTCACTCTCTACATCACCATCACACTGATCCCTGACACTCTCTCCATAGCTGTCACCCTGACTCCCTCACACTCACTACATCAACGTGATCCTGAGCCCCTCACACTCACTCCATCACCTTCAACCTGACCCCCTCACATTCACTCAATCACCGTCACCCTGACCACCTCACACTCACACCATCTCCCTCACCCTGACCCCCTCACACTCACTCCATCACCGTCACCATGACCGTCTCACACTCACTCCATTACCATCATCCTGAACCCCTCACTCTCACTCCATCACTGTCACCTTGACCCACTCACACTCACTCCATCACTGTCACCCTTATCCCCTCACACTCACTCCATCACTGTCACCCTTAACCCCTCACATTCACTCCATCACCGTCACCCTGACATCCTCACTCTCACTACATCACCATCACACTGGCCCCACTCACACTCACTCCATCTCCGTCACACTGACCCCCTCACACTCACTCCATCACCGTTAACCGGATCCCCTCACACTCACTCCATCTCTGTCACCATGACCACCTCACATTCACTCCATCACAGTCACCGTAACCCCCTCACACTCACTCCATCACCGTCACACTGACAACCTCACACTCAATCCATCACCATCACACAGACCCCCTCACACTCAATCGATGACCGTCACACTGACCCCCTTACACGACTCCATCACTGTCACCCTGACACCCTCACACTTACTCTATCACCGTCACCCTGACACCCTCCAATTCACTCCATCACCGTCACACTGGTCCAGTCAAACACACTCAATCACCCTCATTCTGACACCCTCAAACTCACTCCATTACCGTCAACTGGATCGCCTTACACTCGCTCCATCTCCGTTACCCTGACCCCCTCAGTCACCCCATCACAGTCAACCTGACCCCCTCACACTAACTCCATCACGGTCACCCTGACCCCCTCTCATTCACTCCATCACTGTCACCCTGACCCCCTCACACTCACTCCATCACCATCACCCTTAACCCCTCACACTCACTCCATCACCGTCACCCTGATGTCCTCACTCTCACTCCATCACCGTCACACTGATCCCCTCACACTCACTCCATAGCCGACACTTAGCCCCTCACACTCACTCCATCACAGTCACCCTGACCCACTCACACTCACTACATCTCCGTCATACTGACCCCCTCACACTCACTCCATCACTTCAACCTGACCCCCTCACATTCACTCCATCACTGACATCCTGATCTCCTCACACTCACTCCATCATCGTCACCCTGACCTCCTCACAGTCTCTCCATCAACGTCACCCTGACACCCTCGCACTCACTCTATCACCGTCACCCTGACCCCCTCACACTCTCTCCATCACCGTCACCCTGACCCACTCACACTCACACCAACACTGCCACCATGACACCCTTACACTCACTCCATCACCGTCACCCTTAACCCCTCACACTCACTTCATCACCGTCATCCTGACCCCCTCACACTCACTCCATCACCGTCATCCTGATCCCCTCGCACTCTCTACATCACCATCACACTGACCCCCTGACACTTACTCCATAGCCGTCACCCTGACTCCCTCACACTCACAGCATCACCGTCACCCTGAGCCCCTCACACTCACTCCATCACCTTCAACCTGACCCCCTCACATTCACTCCATCACCGTCATTCTGACCCCCTCAAACTCACTCTGTCACCGTCACACTAGCCCCCTCTCACTCACTCCATCACCATCACACTGACTCCCTCGCACTCACTCCATCACCATCACCCTGACCCACTCACATTCACTCCATCACCGTCACCCTGAGCCCCTCACACTCACTCCATCACCATCATCCTGGCCCTCTCACACTCACTCCATCACTGTCACCCTGACATCCTCACACTCACTTCATCACCATCACCCTGACACCCTCACACTCACTCCATCACCGTCACCCTGACCCATTCACACTCTCTACATCACCGTCACCCTGACCCACTCACATTCACTCCATCACCGTCACACTGACCCACTCAAACACACTCCATCACCGTCATTCTGACCCCCTCAAACTCACTCTGTCACCGTCACACTAGCCCCCTCTCACTCTCTCCATCACCATCACACTGACCCCCTCACACTCACTCCATCACCATCACCCTGACCCACTCACAGTCACTCCATCACTGTCACCCTGACCCCCTCACATTCACTCCATCATCGTCACCCTGACCTCCTCACACTCTCTCCATCAACGTCACCCTGACCCCCTCACACTCACTCCATCACCCGTCACCAAGACCCTCTCACACTCACTCCATTACCGTCATCCTGACCCCCTCATACTCAATCCATCACCGTCACCCTGACCCACTCACACTCACTCTATCACTGTCACCCTTACCCCCTCACACTCACTCCATCACCGTCACCCTGACGTCCTCACTCTCACTCCAGCACCATCACACTGATCCCCTCACACTCACTCAATAGCCGACACACTTACCCCCTCACACTCACTCCATCACAGTCACCCTGATCCCCTCACATTCACTCCATCATCATCACCCTGACCTCCTCATACTCTCTCCATCAACGTCACCCTGACCCCCTCACCCTCACTCCATCACCGTCACCATGACCCTCTCACACTCACTCCATCATCGTCACCCCGACACCCTCGCACTCACTCCACCACCGTCACCATGACCCTCTCACACTCACTCCATCATCGTCACACTGGCCCCACTCACACTCACTCCATCACCGTCACCATGACCCTCTCACACTCACTCCATCACCGTTAACTGGATCGCCTCACACTCACTCCATCACAGTCATCCTGACCCCCTCACACTCACTCCATCACCGTCACACTGACACCCTCACACTCACACCATCACCGTCATACAGACCCCCTCACACTCACTCCATGACCGTCACACTGACCCCCTTACACGACTCCATCACTGTCACCCTGACACCCTCACACTCACTCAATCACCGTCACCCTGACACCCTCCAATTCACTCCATCACGTCACACTGACCCACTCAAACACACTCCATCACCCTCATTCTGACACCATCAAACTCACTCCATCACCGTCAACTGGAAACCCTTACACTCGCTCCTTCTCCTTTACCCTGACCCCCTCACATTCACCCCATCACAGTCATCCTGACCCCCTCACACTAACACCATCACCGTCACACTGACCCCCTCTCACTCACTCCATCACGGTCACCCTGACCCCCTCACAGTCACTCCATCACCGTCACCCTTAACCGCTCACACTCACTCCATCACCGTCACCCTGATGTCCTCAATCTCACTCCATCACCGTCACACTGATCCCCTCACACTCACTCCATAGCCGACACTTACCCCTCACACTCACTCCATCACAGTCACCCTGACCCCCTCACACTCACTACATCACCGTCACACTGACCCCCTCACACTCACTCCATCACCTTCAACCTGACCCCCTCACATTCACTCCATAACCGACAACTTGATCCCCTCACACTCACTCCATCATCGTGACCCTGACCGCCTCACAGTCTCTCCATCAACGTCACCCTGACACCCTCACACTCTCTCCATCACCGTCACCCTGACCCCCTCACACACTCTCCATCACCGTCACCCTGACCCACGCACACTCACACCAACACTGTCACCATGACACCCTCACACTCACGCCATCACCATCATTCTGACCCCCTCACACTCACTTCATTACCCTTAACCTGATCCTCTTACACTCACTCAATCACCATCACACTGACCTCCTCACACTCACTCCATCTCCGTCACACTGACCCCCTCACACTCACTTCATCACCGTCAACCGGATCCCCTCACACTCACTCCATCTCTGTTACCCTGACCCCCTCACATTCACCCCATCACAGTCATCCTGACCCCCTCACACTAACTCCATCACTGTTACACTGACCCCCTCTCACTCACTCCATCACAGTCATCCTGATCCCCTCACACTCACTCCATCACCAAAACTCTGACCCCTTCACACTCACTCCATCACTGTCACCCTGAAAGCCTCACACTCACTCCAACACCATCACCCTGACGCTCTCACACTCACTCCATCACTGTCACCCTGACCCTCTCACACTCACCCCATCACCGTCACCCTGAAACCCTCACACTCACTCCATCAGACTCACCCTGATCCCCTCACACTCACTCCATCACCATCACCCTGACGCTCTCACACTCTCTCCATCACCGTCACCCTGACCCACTCACACTCACACCAACACCGTCACCATGACACCCTCACACTCACTCCATCATCATCATTCTGACCCCCTCACACTCACTTCATTACCCTTAACCTGACCCCCTCACACTCACTCAATCACCATCACACTGACCCCCTCACACTCACTCCATCTCCGTCACACTGACCCCCTCACACTCACTCCATCACCGTCAACCGAATCCCCTCACACTCACTCCATCTCCGTTACCCTGACCCCCTCACATTCACCCCCTCACAGTCATCCTGACCCCCTCACACTAACTCCATCACCGTCACACTGACCCACTCTCACTCACTCCATCACAGTCATCCTGATCCCCTCACACTCACTCCATCACCATCACCCTGACGCTCTCACACTCACTCCATCACTGTCACTCTGACCCCCTCATATTCACTCCAACACCATCACCCTGACCCACTTGCACTCACTCCATCACCCTCATTGTGACCCTCTCACACTCACTCCATCACCGTCACTCTGACCCCCCTCACACTCATTCCATGGCCGTCACACTGACCATTCACACTCTCTCCATCACGGTCACACTGACACCTTCACACTCACTACATGATCGTCACACTGACCCCTCACACTCACTCCATCACTGTCACCCTGACTCCCTCATACTCACTCCATCACCATCACCCTGACCCACTCGCACTCACTCCATCACCCTCATTGTGACCCTCTCATGCTCAATCTATGACCGTCACACTGACCCCCTTACACGACTCCATCACTGTCACCCTGACACCCTCACACTCACTCAATCACCGTTACCCTGACACCCTCACATTCACTCCATCACCGTCACAATCACCCCCTCTCACTCACTCCATCACCGTCACCCTGTCCCTCTCACACTCACTCCCTCATCGTCTCCCTGACCCCCTCACACTCACTCCATTACCATCACACTGATCCCCTCACACTCACACCACAGCGGTCACACTGACCCCCTCACACTCACTCATTCACCGTCACCCTGACATCTTCACACTCACTCCATCACTGTCCCACTGACCCCCCTCACACTCATTCCATGGCCGTCACACTGACTCCCTCACATTCACTCCATCACCGTCACACTGACACCTTCACACTCACTCCATCACTGTCTCCCTGACTCCCGCACACTCACTCCATCACCGTCATGCTGATCCCCAGCCTGACCCTCACTGCCGTCCACACACCGTCCGCAGTCTCTCTCCTTCTCCTCTCTCGCTCTCTCCTTTCTCACCCTCACCCCTCTCTCACCCTCTCTCCCGCCCTCTTCTGTAGCCCTCCCCTCTCTCACCCTCTCCTCTCTCGTCCTCCTCTGTAGCCCTCCCTTCTCTTGCTCTCCCATCTCTCGCCCTACCGTTTCTCGCCCTCCCCTTCCTCCCTCTCTCCCCTTCCTCCCTCCCTCCCCTCTCTCGTCCTCCCCTCTCTCGCCTTCTCCCTCCCTCTCACCCTCCTCTCTCACCCTCCCGTCTCTCGCCCTCTCCCTCTCTCTCGCCTTCCTCTCTCACCCTTCCCTCTCTCGCCTTCCCCTCTCTCATCCTCCCCTCTCTCTCCCTCCCCTCTCTCACCCTCACCCCCTCATGCGCTCCTTTCCCTCACCTCTCTCACTCTCCTCTCTAGCCCTCCCCCTCCCCCTCTCATCTTCTCCCCCTCTCTCGCCCTCCCCACTCACGCCCTCCCCTCTCATGCCCTCCCCTCTCTCTCGTCCTCCCCTCTCTTACCCTCCCCTCAATCTCACTCTGCCCCTCTCTCTCCCTCCCCTTACTCTCACCCTGCCCCTCTCTTGCCCTCCCCTCTCTTTCACCCTCACCCCTCTCTCACCCTCCCCACTCTCCCTCTCCTCTCTCGCCCTCCCCCTCCTTCACGCCCTCCCTTCTCTCCTTCCACTCTCTCACCCTCCCTCCCTCTCCTCTCTTGCCCTCTCCCTCCCTCACACCCTCCCCTCCCTCCTTCCACTCTCTTGCCGTCCCCCTCTCTCGCCCTCCCCTCTCTTGCACTCCCCTCTTTCGCCCTCTTCTATCTTTCCCTCCCCCTCATGCCCGCGCCTCTCTCTCGCCCTCCCCTCTCTCTTGCCCTCCCCCTCTCGCCCACCTCTCTCTTTCTCCCTCCCCCTCCCTCGTCTCTCCTGTCTGCCCCTCTCTTGCCCTCCCCTCTCTCGCTCTCCCCTCTCTCGCACTCCCCTCTTTCGCCCTCTTCTATCTTTCCCTCCCCCTCATGCCCGCGCCCCTCTCTCGCCCTCCCCTCTCTCTTGCCCCCCCCTCTCGCCCACCTCTCTCTTTCTCCCTCCCCCTCCCTCGTCTCTCTTGCCCTCCCCTCTCTCGGCCACCTCTCTCCCCTCACCTCTGTCTCACCGTCCCCTCTCTCGCCCGCTCGACTCTCTCGACCTCCCACCCCCTCCACTCCCTCCCACTCCTCTCTCGCCCTCCTCTCTTGCCCTCCACTCTCTCCCTACCATCCCTCCCTCCCCTCTCATGACCGCCCCTCTCTCGCCATCCCCTCTCTCGCCCTCCCCATCTTTCGCCCTCCCCACTCTGCCTCCCCTCTCTCGTCCTCCCCTCTGTCCCTCCCATCCCTCCTTCCCCTCTCACGCCCTCCACTCTCATTCCCTCCCCTCTCTTGCCCTCTCCTCTCTCGCCCTCCCTTCCCTCACCGTCGCCCTCGCTCACCCTCTCCTCTCTCACCCTCACCCCTCTCTCGCCCTCATCTCTCACTCTCCATTCCCTCCCTCCCCTCTCTCGCCCTACTGTCTCTTGCCCTCCCCCTCTCGCCCTCCCCCTCTCACTCACCCCTCTCTCGCCCTACCGTCTTTCAACCTCCCCTCTCTCGCCCTCCTCTCTCTCACCCTCCCCTCTCTCAACCACCCCCTCTTGCCCTACCGTCTCTCGCCCTCCACTCTCTCGCCCTCCCCTCTCGCCCTCCCCTCTCTCAACCACCCCTCTCTCGCCCTACCGTCTTTCAACCTCCCCTCTCTTGCCCTCCACTCTCTCGCCCTCCCCTCTCTCGCCCTCCCCTCTCTCAACCACCCCCTCTCGCCCTATCGTCTCTCACCCTCCTTTCTCTCGCCCTCCCCTCTCTCACTCACCCCTCTCTCACACTCCCCTCTCTCTCGCCATCCCCCCTCTCTCGCCCTCTCGTCTCTCGCCTTTCCCTCTCTCGCATCCACCCCTCTTGCCCTCCCCTCGCTCGCTCTCCCCTCTCTCGCAAAACTCTCTCTTTCGCCCTCCCCTCTCTCAAACTCACGCCTCTTGCCCTCCCCTCTCTCATCCTTCCCTCTCTTGCCCTCCCCTCTCTCACACTCACCCCCTCTGGCCCCGCCCTCCCTGCCTCCCCTCTCTCGCTCTCCTCTCTTGCCCTCCATTCCCACACTCTCCTCTCTCCCTCCCATCCCCCTCCCCCTCACAGCCTCCCCTCTCACGCCCTCCCTTCTCTCACCCTCCCCCTCTCTCGCCCTCCCCTCTCTCACCCTCAGGCCTCTCTCACCCTCCCCTCTCTTGCCCTCTCCCTCCCTCTCACCCTTCCCTCCCTCCCCTCACTTGTCCTCTCCCTCCCTCTCGCCTTCCCCTCCTTCCTTCCCCTCTCTCGCCCTCCCCTCGCTCACCCTCTCCCTCTTTCTCACCCTCCCCTCGCTCGCCCTCTCTCGCCCTCCTCTCTTGCCATCCCCTTCCACCTCCCCTCTCCCACCCTCCCCTCTCTCGCCCTCTCCCTTCCTTTCCCCTCCCCTCCCTCCCCTCTCTCGCTCTCCCCGCCCTTCCCTCTCTCTCGCCCTTTCCTTCTCTCGCCCTCCCCTCCCTCCCTCCCCTCTCACGCCCTCCCCTCTCTCGCCCTTCCCCCTCTCATCCTCTCCCTCCCTCTCGGCCTCACTTCCCTCCCCTCTCTCGCTCTTTCCTTCTCTCGCCCTCCCATCCCTCCCTCCCCTCTCTCGCCCTCCCCTCTCTTGCCCTCCCCATTTCTCGCCCTCCCCTCCCTCCCTCCCCTCTCTCCCTCCCATTCTTCCCTCCCCTTTCACCCCCTCCCCTCTCAAGCCCTCCCCTCTCTCGACCTTCTGCCTCTCTCACACTCCCCCCCTCGCCCTCTCCTCTCTCAACCTCTCCTTCATTCTCGCCCTCCCCTCCCTCCCCTCCCTTGCCCTCCCCTCTCTCGCCCTCTTCCTTTGCCCTCCCCTCCCTGCCTCCTCTCTCTCGCCCTCCCCCTTTGCCCTCCCCTCCCTGCCTCCTCTCTCTCACCCTCCCCTCTGTCCCACCCATCCCTCCCTCCCCTCTCACACCCTCTCCTCTCAAGCTCTCCCCTCTCTCGCCCTTCCCTCTCTCTCGCCCTCCCCCTCTCTCGCCCTTCTCTCTCGCCCTCCACTCTGTCCCTCCCCTCTCTCGCCTTACCGTCTCTTGCCCTCCCCTCTCTCGCCCTCCCCTCTCTCACCTTCCCCTCTCTCGCCCTCTCACTCCCTACCGCCCTCCCCTCCCTCTCTCCCCTCTCTCGTGCTCTCCCCTCTCTTGCCCTCCCCTCTCTCGCCCTACCGTCTTTCGCATTCCCCACTCTCGCACGCCCCTTTCTCTCACCCTCCCCCCTCTCGCCTCCCTTCTCTCGCATTCACCCCTCTCGCCCTCCACTCTCTCACACTCCCGTCTCTCCTGCCCTCCTCTCTCTCGTCCTGCCCTCTCTCACACTCACCCCTCTCTCACCCACCCCTCCCTGCCTCCCCTCTCTCGCCCTCTCCCTCACTCTCACCCTCACCTCCCTCCCTCCCCTCTCTCACCGTCCCCTCTCTCACCCTCACCCCTCTCTCGCCCTCCTCTCTCACCTCCCTCCTTCCCATCTCTCATCCTCCCCTCCCTCCTCTCTCTCGCCCTTTCCCTCCCTTTCTCCCTCCCCTCCCTCTCTCCCCTCCTTCGCCCTTGCCCCTCTCTCGCACTCTCCACCCTCCTTCCCCTCTCTCGTCCATCACCGCCCCTCCCCCAACCCCGACCCTCACCGCCACTCCCCCACCCCGCCCAACACCGCCCCTTTACCCTCCCTGTCCAACACCGCCCCCTCCCCAACCCAGTCCATCACCACCCCCTCCCCCCACCCCATCCAACACCACCCCCTCCCCAGCCCCGTCCAACACTGCCCCCTCCCCAACACAGTCCAACACCGCCCCCTCCCCCAACCCTGTCCAACACCGCCCCCTCCCCCAACCCCATCCCTGTCCATCACCACCCCCTCCCCCAACCCCACAGAACACCTCCCATCCCCAACCCCTTTGTCACGAACCCTGGCCCACACCCTCTCTCTCTCTCGCCCCTTTCTCTCTCCCCTCTCTCTCTCGCCCCATCTCTCTCTCTCTTGCCTCCTCTCTCTCCCACCTCTCTCTCGCCACCTCTCTCTCTTGACCCCCTCTCTTTCCCCTCTCTCTCTCTCGCCCCTCTCTCTCGCCCTGGTCTTTCAATCTCTCTCTCTCGCCCTTTATCTCTCTCTCTCTCCCTGCTCCTTCAATCTCCCTCCACATTCTCTCTCTCACCCACTCTCGCTCTGTCATTCTCTTCCCACCATCTCGCCCCTCTCTATGCGCCTCTCTCTCTCTCTCTGGACCCAGCACACCCTTGCTCACTACTCTCTCTCGAGTCACTGTCACCTCATCTCCCTCTCTCTCTCGTTCTCACACCCTGTCTCTCTCCCTCTCTATTGCCTCCATCTCCCTCCCTCTCTTGCCCCCCTCTCTCGACCCCATCCCTCTCTCCTCTCTCTCTTTTGCTCAGCTCCTCTCTTTCTCTCTCTCAGCCTCTCTCTCCCTCTTTCTCCTGCTCGCGCTCTCTCTCTCCTCACCTGTCTCTCACTATCTCCATCTCTCACCCCCTCTCTCTCGCCCCACTCTTTCGCAACCTTGCTCTCATCCTCTCTCTCTGCAGCCGTCCCCTTCATCCTCTCTCTCTGTCGCTGTCTCTCTCGACAACCCTCTCACGCACCCATCTCTCCTTCTCACCCTTCCTCTCTCTCTCTTTCCTCTCTCTTTCACCATCTCTCCATCTCTCTCTCTCACTCGCCCTGCCTCTCTCTCCTTGTCTCTCTCTCTTTCACACACGCACGCCCCCCTTTCCCTCTCTCTCGGCCCTCTCTCTCGCCCCCCTCTCCCTCTCTCTCGGCCCTCTTTCTCGCCCCCCCCCCCACTCTCTCACGCCCCTTCCTCTCTCTCTCCCCTCTCTCGTCTCTCTCTCCTGCCCCTCTCTCTCTCTCTCTCGCCCCTCTCTCTCTCTCCCTGCTCCTTCACTCTCCCTCCACATACTCTCTTTCTCACCCACTCTCACTCTGTCGCTCTCTCCCCACCATCTTGCCCCTCTGTATGTGTCTGTCTCTCTCTCTCTCGCCCCTCTCTCTCCCTGCTCCTTCACTCTCCCTCCACATACTCTCTCTTTCACCCACTCTCGCTCTGTCGCTCTCTCCCCACCATCTTGCCCCTCTGTATATGTCTGTCTCTCCATCTCTCTCTCTCTCTCTCGATCCAGCCCCCTCCACCTTGCTCGCTCACTCTCTCTCGAGTCACTGTCGCCTCATCCCCCTCTATCTTTCCTCCCTCTCTCTTCTCTCCCTCTCTCGTTCTCGCCCCCTCTCTCTCTCTCTATTGCCTCCATCACCCTCCCTCTCTTGCCCCTCCCTTGACCCCTTCCCTCTCTCTCTCTTTTGCTCAGTTCCTCTCTTTCTTTCGATCAGCCTTTCTCTCTCTCCTGTTCGCCCTCTGTCTCTCTCTCTCTCTCCTTGTCTGTCTCTCTCACTATCTCCCTCTCTCACCCCTCTCTCTCGCCCCACTCTTTCGCTCCCTTGCTCTCATCCTCTCTCTCTCCAGTCATCCCCTTCGTCCTCTCTCTCTCTCTCTGTCGCTGTCTCTCTTGACAACCCTCTCACGCACCCTTCTCTCCTTCTCACCCTTCCTCTCTCTCTTTCCTCTCTCTTTCACCATCTCTCCATCTCTCTCCCACTTGCCCTGCCTCTCTCTCCTTGTCTCTCTCTCTTTCACACACGCACGCCTCCCTCTCTACCTATCTTTGTCTCTGTCCATCCTGCTCTCGCTGGCTCTCTTCTAACCCCTTATTCTCTCTCTCTCTCGTTTCTTTTCTCCCTCCCTCCCTATCACTCTCTCTCTCTGGTTCTCTCTGTCTCTCTCTCTCGTCCCTGCGCTCTCGCTGTCACCCTCTCTCTCCCGCCCCCTCTCTGTCAAACCCCCTCTCACGGAGTCCTCTCTCCTTCTTGCCCTTCCTCTCTCTCTCGTCTCTCTCACCATCTGTCTCTCTCTCTCCGCCCATCACACTCGCTCTTTCTTGCCCTTGCTCTCTCATCCCCTTTCTCTCTCCCTCGCCCTCTCTTTCGACCCCTCTCTCACCCCCTCTATCTTTCTTTTGCCTCCCCCTCTCTCTCGAACCCTGTTTCTCTCTCTCTTGCCCCTTCTGTCTCTCTTGCTCCCTCTCCCTCTTATCCCCCCTCAATCTCTCTTGCCCATCTCTCTTTCTCGCTCTCTTACCGCCTCCCTCTCTTGCTCCTTCTTTCTCTCAACCGCCTCTCCTTGCCCCTCCTTCTCTCTCTCTTGCCCTCCTCTCTCTCACACCCTCTCTCTCTCGCCCTCTTTCTCACTCGCCCTCTCGCTCACTCTCTCACGCACTCTCACCCTTCTCCCCTGCCCCTCTCTCCCTCTCTTTCTTTCTTCTCTCCCTCTCTCTCTCTTTCATCCCTCTCTCTCGCACTGTCTCTCTCGACCCTCTCTCTCTTACCTTCTCTATCTCTCTTTTGTCTTCATGCTCTTTTTTGCCCTCCTCTATTTCTCACTCCTGTCTCTCTCTCTCTCGCCCCCTCACTCTATCACCCCCTCATTCTCTCTCTCTCTTCCCTCTCTCCTCTTCTCTCTCTTGCCTCCCCATCTCTCTTGTCTCCTTTCTCTTTGCCCCGCTCTCTCTCTCTAAGACTTGCCCCCTTTCTCTCTCGCCCCCTCCCTCGCATCTCTCTCGTCTCTGTCTCTCATTATCTCTCTTCCTCCCTCACCCTATCTCTCTCTTGTTCCCCTCTTTCTCTCCCCGCTCCTTCTCTCTCTCCACCTTCTCTCACTCTCGTGCCCTCTCCCTCGGTATCTCTCTCTCTCTCTCTCTCCCCACCTACCTCCATTTCTCTTTGACTGACTCCCTCTCCCTCCTCTATCACCCTCGCTCTCTCTCTGACACTCTGTCTCCCTTGTCCTTCCCTCTCCCTCTGACCCAGAGACTGGGGTGGGTGGTGGTGCTGCATGTGGGGGGTGGGGTGGTGGGGGTGAGAGAATAGAGAGAATAGAGAGATATGGGAGGTAGGAGGAGGGGAATGTGGGGTAGAGACGGAATTGCGGGAGGGAGACAGAGATGGCAGAGTGAAGGGGAGGGGGAGAGTGAAGAGTGGAGGCAGGTGGAGAAATGGGGTTTGGGGGTGTGTGATAGAGAGATAGGGAGTGAAAGGGAGAGGTGGTGAGAAAGAGTGAGTGTGCAGAAAGAGAGAGAGAGAGGGAGACAAGTGATGAGAGAGAGTTGGGGAGGGGAAATGGGGAGGCCAGGCTGCAGTCGGTGGACAGAGGGAGTTAGACCCAGCTCCTGAGCTTAGGGTGCAGTGCCCTACCCTTCCCTGAGGACCAGGACTTGGGACTGAGTCTGTCTCTCTCCAGCTCAGCTTCTCCAGCACAAATACACACATTAAATTGGTCACTCTGCTGCTCGGCACGCTTTAATCAACATTTTTATTGTTTTCAAATGGAAGTGATGGTTACAGTCAGTGGGATGGTGCCTTTTCTCACTGGCCCCTGAGTTGTGAGCAACATTGAAATGTTTCCCTGTAACCCCCCTTTGGGATAAGGATGGACAAACCAGCGCTACCCTCAGTCTGTTACCATAGCGACAGACTGCTCCATCGCTGAAACATTGAACTGAAATGAGAAAATCCCGGATAGATTGATTAATGAGGGAATTTGATGGATGGATGGATTTGGGTGAAGGGATATTTCAGCACATTCTTCAGCTGCTGCCTGAACTTTGTCTGGGTCACTGCATAAATCGCGGTGTTTGTGCAGCAACTGAGTAGCTGCAGCATGAAACCCAATTCCTGCACAAACCAATTGAGATACACAGACTGATATCCAATAGCCCACATCCGTATCCATATAGAAAACAGCATTAACATTGACCATAACAGGATGAAATTGGCCGAGATCACAAACAGTAAAATGATGGATTTTTTTCGGTTTCTCATTTCAGTGTCAGACTGAGCGTCCTCATTGGTGTGAGCGCGGAGTGTCCTGCGGGCTCTGCTGGTCACTAAAATGTGTCTGACGGTGAGAACATTGAGCAGCAGAATCAGGAGAAATGGGACACACGGGGTTAGAATGTTGTGGAGGAACTCGATTGTGACCCAGACACTGGAGAATAGAACAGCGTCTGTTACATCACAAAACCAGGGACGGTTCCACAGCCAATACCGAGCCGTGAGCATAAAATACCAGGAAATGTCCTTTAAACAGCTCAGCACAGTCACTGCTCCCAGAACCACAGCCGCCGTTTTCTCACTGCAATATTTACTTTACAGCTTCTGGCAACAAATGGCCACAAACCGATCAAAGGTGAAAGTGACGGTGAACCAGACAGAGCAGTCAGTGGCTCCATAAAGCAGGACGGCGTGGATATTACACACGGGGACGGAGTGCACCAGGAAATAAAACTGTTCCTCATAAACAATGGGAATGTGTCTCAGGATCAGGTCGAGGATAATGACCAGGAGATCCACCGCTGACATGGCCCCCAGGTAACGTCTGACACATGGAGACAACCCACAATCTTTATAAAGCAGGACGTAGATGGTCACTACGTTAACTGTGAGGAAGGAAAACAAACACATTATCCATCAGCCTGGAGGCAAAGGGACCCGTTTGATCAGGGACCCAGTGAGATTTTCAAATGTGTCCCTGTATTCAGGGATTTATTAAAATAATTGGAGCTGGAATAACAAATGGTAAGGTCAGCATTACTGACAAAAAAGTGACATAAACCACAAGAAACCCTCCCTCCCCAATCACAGAGAGACACATCCATAAGGACAGATGGTTTCTAGAACATTCCCACACACTCGATCACCCGAGAGCAGACACAGGTCACTCCTTCCCAGTTCCTAATTGTGAGAGGTAATTTTGGTTTAAACTTTAAGATGTGCCTGGACCACAGACTGATCTATAATAAAAGACAAAACTTTTGTTTCTTTTCTAGAACATTTTATATACTCAAAAGTAGAATAGTTTAAATTGTGCAGAATGCTGACAATTTGTGAGCAGAGTAAAAAAACAAACAGGCCCTTGATTGATGAAACCATTAACACAGGCAGGGAAGGATGAGTCCTTGACTGATAAGACTGCAGGATAGGGAAACGACTCGAGAGACATCTGCTACAGATTGATAAGACCGCTAGCACAGACAGAGAAGAATAAGTCTTTGACTGATACGACTACAGGGTGAGAAAAACAACAACTTTAGAGACTCTGAAGACATTTGTTGCAGACTTTGTGATAAGAGTGCAAATTGGAGAATAATGATGTTTTTAAGAATGTGAACCTCATGGCTCGTTAGAGCCAAGGAGGGGAGGGACTTGTACTGTATATAATGGGAGACTTTGTAAGCCTCAGCGCGCCTTTTTTTCTTTCAAGTGTGCCCAACTCTGCAGACTTGTTAATAAAACTTTGTTTTCCTGAATTTGTCTAGAGCGATTATTAAGAAGCGATTTTCGTTTCTAACACTAATACGGAGGGTGAAAACGTTGCTGTCCTGAAGGATTCTCTCCCAGTTTCCTGAAGACAAACGGAGTTTGGGAATTTCTGTATTTTAGTCTAAACTGTGGTCGATCCTGTGTCGTGAAGAAATGTAAACGCAGGGAAAACGTATTCACCCCTTTAACTGCCTGAGGGGTCTTCGGAACAGTGTCTTCTACTCCGTGGAACGGGATCTCTTCCCTCGGGATCTTATCGTTTGTTCAATTCACTGACGTCCGTCCATTCACAAACAATGTCAGGGACAGAACGTTCGGGGAATGTCAGTTATAGAATGTTGGGGACGGAATGTTCCGGGGAATAACAGTTATAGAAGGTTGGGGACAGAACGTTCCGGGGAATGGCAGTTATAGAATGTCAGGGACAGAACGTTCCGGGGAATGACAGTTATAGAATGTTGGGGATGGAATGTTCCGGGGAATGTCAGTTATAGAAAGTCAGGGACAGAACGTTCTGGGGAATGACAGTTATAGAATGTTGGGGACAGAACGTTCCAGGGAATGTCGGTTATAGAATGTTGGGGACAGAACATTCCGGGGAACTCCTTGACCTGTCCATCACCTTTCCCCCCTACCCACCCCACCAACATGATGTACTGTGCCTGGGCACACTGTAACATTAATGGGGTGAGAGACGGAGGGTCCAATCACAGGAATGGGAACTAAAGGCATTGCCAGATCAGCTCAAAGGGTGAGATATACCACATTCTCAATCCACCTCACAGAACCAGCCCAGACACCATCAACCCAGAGAGATATCTGTTCACCGTGGAACACTGTGCAGACAAGGCCAGTGTACTGCTCAGTACAACCCAGCAATCTGTCCAGATTCATCCATTGCACTGGTCAATACAATGCAGCAATCTGGCCAGAGTGGAACACTGCACCAATCAGTTCAGGACATTGATCTATAAACCCGGACTAGATATCTGTCCAGCATGGGGAGCTGTGCAGACCACAGCAGTGCATTGATCTATAAACCCGGACTAGATATCTTTCCAGCAACGGGAGAAGTACAGACCACAGCAGTGCATTGAACTATAACCCCGGACTAGATATCTGTCCAGCACGGGGAGCTGTGCAGACCACAGCAGTGCATTGATCGATAACCCCGGACTAGATATCTGTCCAGCACCGAGAGCTGTGCAGACCACAGCAGTGCATTGATCTATAACTCCGGAATAGATTTCTGTCCAACACGGGAAGCTGTGCAGACCACAGCAGTGCATTGATCTATAAACACGGACTAGATATCTGTCCAGCACCGAGAGCTGTGCAGACCACAGCAGTGCATTGATCTATAACCCCGGACTAGATATCTGTCCAGCACGGGAGCTGTGCAGACCACAGCAGTGCATTGATCTATAAACACGGACTAGATATCTGTCCAGCACGGGAGCTGTGCAGACCACAGCAGTGCATTGATCTATAAACACGGACTAGATATCTGTCCAGCACGGGGAGCTGTGCAGACCACAGCAGTGCATTGATCTATAACCCCAGAATAGATATCTGTCCAGCACCAAGAGCTGTGCAGACCACAGCAGTGCATTGATCTATAACCCCGGACTAGATATCTGTGCAGCATGAGGAGCTGTGCAGACCACAGCAGTGCATTGATCTATAAACACCGACTCGATATCTGTCCAGCAAGAGGAGCTGTGGAGACCACAGGAGGGCACTAATATGTGAACCTGAAACAAATATCCATCCAGCATAAGGGGCTACACAAACCACATCATTGCATTATCTATAAACCTCAACCAGATAGTCTGACCAGCACAGCGACCTGTGCAGTGATCACCCATGAATTCATTTGTAAACCAGGAGCAGTTACCCTCCCAACATGTTGGACTATGTACCCCACCCCAGTGCATTGATCTGTAACCTAGGAGCAGTTACCCTCCGAGCATGTAGGACTGTGTACACCACAGCAGTGCATTGATCTGTAAACCAGGAGCAGTTACGCTCCTAGCATGTTGGACTGTGTACCCCACCCCAGTGCATTGATCTGTAACCTAGGAGCAGTTACCCTCCCAACATGTAGGACTGTGTACCCCACCCCAGTGCATTGATCTGTAAACCAGGAGCAGTTACCCTCCCAACACGTAGGGCTGTATAGCCCAACCCAATGCATTGATCTGTAAACCAGGAGCAGTTACCCTCCCAGTATGTAGGACTGTGTACACTACCCCAGTGCATTGATCTGTAACCTAGGAGCAGTTATCCTTCCAGCATGTAGGACTGTGTACACCACCCCAGTGCATTGATCTATAAACACCGACTCAATATCTGTCCAGCACGGGGAGCTGTGCAGACCACAGCAGGGCACTAATGTGTGAACCTGAAACAAATATCCATCCAGCATAAGGGGCTACACAAACCACATCATTGCATTATCTACAAACCTCAACCAGATAGTCTGACCAGCACAGCGACCTGTGCAGTGATCACCCATGAATTCATTTGCAAACCAGGAGCAGTTACCCTCCCAACATGTTGGACTATGTACCCCACCCCAGTTCATTGATCTGTAACCTAGGAGCAGTTATCCTCCGAGCATGTAGTACTGTGTACACCACCCCAGTGCATTGATCTGTAAACCAGGAGCAGTTACCCTCCCAACACGTAGGGCTGTATCGCCCAACCCAGTGCATTGATCTGTAAACCAGGAGCAGTCACCCTCCCACCACGTAGGGCTGTATAGCCCAACCCAGTGCATTGATCTGTAAAGCAGGAGCAGTCACCGTCCCAACACGTAGGGCTGTATCGCCCAACCCAGTGCATTGATCTGTAAACCAGGAGCAGTCACCCTCCCACCACGTAGGGCTGTATAGCCCAACCCAGTGCATTGATCTGTAAACCAGGAGCAGTTACCCTCCCAGTATATAGGACTGTGTACACTACCCCAGTGCATTGATCTGTAAACCAGGAGCAGTTACCCTCCCAACACGTAGGGCTGTATCGCCCAACCCAGTGCATTGATCTGTAAACCAGGAGCAGTCACCCTCCCACCACGTCGGGATGTATCGCCCACCCCAGTGCATTGATCTGTAAACCAGGAGCAGTTACCCTCCCAACACGTCGGGATGTATCGCCCACCCCAGTGCATTGATCTGTAAACCAGGAGCAGTTACCCTCCCAACATGTTGGACTATGTACCCCACCCCAGTGCATTGATCTGTAACCTAGGAGCAGTTATCCTCCGAGCATGTAGGACTGTGTACACCACCCCAGTGCATTGATCTGTAAACCAGGAGCAGTTACCCTCCCAACACGTAGGGCTGTATCGCCCAACCCAGTGCATTGATCTGTAAACCAGGAGCAGTCACCCTCCCACCACGTAGGGCTGTATAGCCCAACCCAGTGCATTGATCTGTAAACCAGGAGCAGTCACCCTCCCAACACGTAGGGCTGTATCGCCCAACCCAGTGCATTGATCTGTAAACCAGGAGCAGTCACCCTCCCACCACGTAGGGCTGTATAGCCCAACCCAGTGAATTGATCTGTAAACCAGGAGCAGTTACCCTCCCAGTATATAGGACTGTGTACACTACCCCAGTGCATTGATCTGTAACCTAGGAGCAGTTACCCTCCCAGCATGTAGGACTGTGTACCCCACCCCAGTGCATTGATCTGTAAACCAGGAGCAGTTACCCTCCCAACACGTCGGGATGTATCGCCCACCCCAGTGCATTGATCTGTAAACCAGGAGCAGTTACCCTCCCAGCATGTAGGACTGTGTACACCACCCCAGTGCATTGATCTGTAAACCAGGAGCAGTTACCCTCCCAGCATGTAGGACTGTGTACACCACCCCAGTGCATTGATCTGTAAACCAGGAGCTGTTACCCTCCCAGCATGTAGAGCTGTGTACCCCAGCCCAGTGCATTGTTCAGTAACACTGTGTTAGATCCCTGCCCAGCGTGGGGAAACTTGCAGCCCATGCTGGGAGTGACAGGTTGTGTAGCTCCCACCCATTTACAGCTCCTATCTCCATTGTTGCCCTGACAAGGGGGTGCTGTGGGTGTGAACATCACTGCCAGAGAGAGATGGCAGGGGAAATCAGTTTAAATACCACCACATGGGAGGGGTTTGGGAAATAGACAGAGATGGGGAGACTGAGAGACAGTGTCATGGAAGGATGTGTTCCCAGGTTTCAGAATGCTGAAATGTAGACACTTCGATAACATCCTGTAACATGAGCCAGTCTTCCCAGGAAAGATGGGAAAAAGGGATATTGGTGTGAGATCAGATGAGCATTTGTTCTACATCTTTGTAACTGGAATTAGTTTCAATAGAATCTATGACTCATTGGGCAGATTCTAACAATACTTTATTTTTGTTTGACTTTCCTTGAGTGTGACAGAGCGATTGTCCACACGAGGCTGAGCTAGTTTCCTAGTGCTATCGTATCGAACTCACCTCATTAACCACCCACCCCACCCCATGGTGTCCCTTTCATTCAATACCGGCCCAATTCTCCCATCCATCATGACTGGAGGTGCTCACCATCGCCCGGGTGCCCCTGGATATTCCGTGATCCCAGGCACTGGTGCCATCTTTAAAAGGTCAATGGGCACACGGTTGAGCTTTCTCTGTTAGGAGCTGCCCTGCACAGTTTACCCCGAGCATGGCAGATAAGGGGCAATTACACCACAATTTGTCGACAGGGGCACGGAGGTCCTGGTGAATGGGCTAGTACAGAGTGGGACCATTCTCTTCCCAAAGGAGCCACACCACCAGACCCACCGAGCATGGTCTTAGCTCCCCACCCAGCTCAGTGCAGTATCTGTGGTCTGAAGGAGTGTCCAGTAATACAGCACAAGCATCAATAACCTTCCCCGCTCTGTCAGGATAAGGGTCACCGTTTTCTCTCTGCTTCCTCACACTCACTGTACATCTGTTATAGCACCCACCCCCGAACAAGGCTCAGGCTCCACCATTCTCACTGCTGCATGCAGCACCTTCCCCCTTTCCGTCTCTGTCTCTGTCTCTCTCTCTCTCTCTCTCCCTCCCTCCACTTTACCTCCCCCACATTAATAACACTGCATGGATACAACACTGTGGACTGACTCCCTCCGGACACTTCACCATGACCATGTCCCCCACCTACACCAGCACTAACAGCAGGGCCACCCACTCCCACCCTCACTCCCTCCCTCCCCTTCTCCCATTCCAGGAGAAACAGCCTGGAATAGGACAAGAAGGGCCTATTCGGGTGGAGGAGTGCCCGATATCCGTTCCCTCACCCCCCCCTTCCCCCTGCCATGTGGGGAGGACCCTGGCACGAGCCGGAGAGGACCGGGACGCCTCGTGTGGAGATTCTGAAACATTCACGTCCCAGCGACCGAGTAAGGGCCTATTCGGGTGGAGGAGTGCCCGATATCCGTTCCCTCACCCCCCCTTCCCCCTGCCATGTGGGGAGGACCCTGGTACGAGCCGGAGAGGACCGGGACGCCTCGTGTGGAGATTCTGAAACATTCACGTCCCAGCGACCGAGTAAGGGCCTATTCGGGTGGAGGAGTGCCCGATATCCGTTCCCTCACCCCCCCCTTCCCCCTGCCATGTGGGGAGGACCCTGGCACGAGCCGGAGAGGACCGGGACGCCTTGTGTGGAGATTCTGAAACATTCACGTCCCAGCGACCTCCAGGAAGGGAGCACGGAGGCTCCCTCCCACACCTCCTCCTGTAAACAGCTCAGATACTGAAACTAGTCTGTGATAGTAACTGCCCTCCCCACTTGTCCTGACATCTTCAACAATCTGTGCTCATATACACGCCGCGCCCTCTGCTCCTGCAGCCGCTTTATAATGGTATAGCCTGTTTTAAACTGTCTTTCATTGTCTTTCCTTCCAAAGTGTATCACCTCACACTGCTCTGCATTGATCCCCATCCGCCATAAACGTGAACACTACACCAACGTGTGATTGCCCTGTTAGAGTTCCGCACTGTCCTCCATAGACTTTGCAATTCTTCCAGGTTTGGTCTTATCTACAAACATTGAGATTGTCATAGCATCACAGTCCCCATGAAACAACTGAAATCCTGCCCCACTAACGAGTGTGAGCAAGTGAAATACTGATATATTCCCAATACTGCTATGTTTAATTTAAATTACCAGATGAGTTTCACGCCGTGTCCTCACCATTCCCGTGTGTGTATCTGTGTATCTCTGTGTGGGGCAGGTCTGGCAGTCTCTGTGGTGCTTAAAGTGATGCAATGCCACCCTCTGCTGGCCTCCACACGCCACTGCACAGGCATTGGCAGAGGGTGAAAACCAACAGTGATTCATTCAGAGAGGGGAAGGGAGAGGGCAGCTGCTCACAGCACCATCCAAACTGATGTCTCATCCATGTACTGATCTAAATGTCCTTTAAATGTTGTAGCTGTCCCTGCTTTCACCATTTCCTCTGGAAATTCATTCCACACCCAAGCCAGCTTCTGTCTAAAATAATTACATCTCATGACTTTTGTAAATCTTTTTCCTCGCACCTTAAAATATCCCTCAGTTTTGAATCCCCAACTCTAGGGAAAAGACATCAGCCTTTCAGCTTATCTGTACCCCTCATTATTTTGTAAACTTCTCTGAAGTTACCCCTTAATCTCATCCTCTCCGGTGAAAAAAGTCCCAGCCTATCTAGCCTCTCCTTATTGATCACTCTCTCCATTCCCAGCAACATCCAGATTAATCTCTTCTGAACCCTCTCCAGCTTAATAATATCAAGGTCAATAATATTAAAGTGAATAGACAAGGTATTTTATAACTGTAGGGGAGACCAAAACTAGAGGGCATAGTTTTAAGGTGAGAGGGAAACATTTAAAAGTGACCTAAGGGGCAGCTTTTTCACACAGAGGGTGGTGTGCCTATGTAATGAGCGGGCATGGAGACCAGACTGGACACAGTATTCCAGCAGAAGTCTCGCCAATATCCTGTACAACCACAACATGACGTCCCAATTCCGATACTCGAAAGTCTGACCAATGAAGACAAGTATGCTAAACACCTTCTTAACCACACTATCTATATGAGATGCAAATTTTAATGGACCTGACGGCCTAGGTCTCTGTCCTACAACACTACCAAAGGCCCTATTTTTAATTGTATAGGTCCTGCTCTTGTTTGATTTACCAAATCCAATAGCTCGCATTAATCCAAACTGAACTCCACTTGCCACTCTTCAACCCAGTGAGTGATATTACCACCTACTCACCTTCCCTGTTTAATTTTAAAATTCCTTCCCCTCTGCAGGATGCCTTGATTCCGGCCTTGATTTTCACAAAGACCCTGAGCTTTGGTTGCCTTGTGTTGTTAGGGGGATGAGGGACTGATTGTAGACACAGTCAATGGGAGGAGAGGCTGGACAGTAATCAGCTGCCTTGTACCATTTCATGGTTTGAGGAAGAGGGCAGTCACACATGAGAGGTGACGAAGGAGGTTGATGAGGGGAAAGCGGTAGATGTGGTATATATGGATTTTAGTAAGGCGTTTGATAAGGTTCCCCATGGTAGGCTACTGCAGAAAATACGGAGATATGGCATTGAGGGTGAGTTGGAGGTTTGGATTAGGAATTGGCTGGATGGAAGAAGACAGAGGGTAGTAGTTGATGGCAAAGTTTCTTCATGGAGTGCCGTCACTAGCGGTGTTCCGCAAGGATCTGTTTTGGGACCATTGCTGTTTGTCATTTTTATAAATGACCTGGAAGAGGGGTTAGAAGGTTGGGTGAGCAAGTTTGCGGATGATACGAAAGTCGGAGGAGTTGTTGACAGTGAGGAAGCATGTGGCAGGTTACAGCAGGATATAGAGAAGCTGCAGAGCTGGGCAGAAAGGTGGCAGATGGAATTCAATGTAGCTAAGTGCGAGGTGATTCACTTTGGGAAGAATAACAAAAAGATGGGGTACTGGGCTAATGGTCGGATACTTGGTAGTGTGGATGAGCAGAGGGATCTTGGTGTCCATGTACACAGATCTCTGAAAGTTGCCACCCAGGTAAATAGTGCGGTGAGGAAGGCATATGGCGTACTGGCTTTTATTGGTAGAGGAATTGAGTTCCGGAGTCCTGAGGTCATGATGCAGTTGTATAAGACTCTGGTACGGCCGCATCTGGAATATTGTGTGCAGTTTTGGTCGCCATACTATAGGAAGGATGTGGAGGCATTGGAACGGGTGCAGAGGAGGTTTACCAGGATGTTGCCTGGTATGGAAGGAAAATCGTATGAGGAAAGACTGAGGCACTTGGGGCTGTTTTCACTAGAGAAAAGAAGGTTTAGGGGTGACTTGATTGAGGTGTACAAGATGATTAGGGGGTTAGATAGGGTCGACAGTATGAACCTTTTCCCGCGTATTGAGTCGGGTATTACAAGGGGGCATAGCTTTAAATTAAGGGGGGGTAGATATAGGACTGATGTTAGGGGTAGGTTCTTCACTCAGCGAGTCGTTAGTTCATGGAATGCCCTGCCAGTAACAGTGGTGGACTCTCCCTCTTTATGGGCATTTAAGAGGGCATTGGATAGGTATATGGAGGATAGTGGGTTAGTGTAGTTTAGGTGGGCTTGGATCGGCGCAACATCGAGGGCCCAAGGGCCTGTACTGCGCTGTATTCTTCTATGTTCTATGTTCTATGTTCTAATACTGATCCGTATTTTGGGGACAGAAATTATGGTCTTTCTCTGTCTCTGTCTATTCAAGACCCTTCATTGTGCAGAGTGTGTCTGCAGGATTTCTTTCCCTAATATTGCAGACTACAGATAACAGCGATTAAAGATGGTCATAGTTAATTTCGATGGTACAGCACGTGTACTCAACATCCTACAGTTAAGACAAATACCTTGTATTTGTTTAACAACACAAAGTGTTTTGTGTAGTTCAATAATGGTAACCTGATTATAATAAATCTACACAAAGCTGTTACATAAAATATGACCGAAAATTTGGGTATGGTAGTGTAGTGGGTAGTGTCCCTGCCTCTGAGCCAGAGCTCTGCATTTTATTCCAGTACCTGAACTTGTATGGTAGTGTTCCTCGCTCTGAACTAGAAGGTCTGGATTCAAGTCCTGCCTGTTGCAGAGGTATGTCACAGCATGTCAGAACAGGCTGATGAGCAAAGACACAGAAGAATACTGTTACAGCTTTATGGGTATTGCCGAGTGATGCTAGTGTCCCTACCTCCAGGCACAAAGGTCTAGGTGTAAATCCCACAGAAGTGTCTCAGGATATATCTGAACAAACTGATTAAAATGGATTTAGAATTGTGACCTGATGGAGAAGGAAGAGGTGTCAGTATTGCATTTCAGAATTTAGGCCCAGGATGACTGAAAGTACAGCCATTCGTGTTGATTGGAGTCACATTTCGCAGCAGTAGCGGTTTATAAAATCAGAATGGTCATGGATAGGGTGAGTCGTCAGGGTTTTTCCTCAGGTTAGGGGTGTCCAAAACTAGAGGGCATTGGTTAAAAGTGAGAGGGGCAAGGTTTTGAAGAGGCCTAAGGAGCACCTTTTCACGCAGAGGGTGGTGTACGTCTGGAATGACCTGCCAGAGGAAGTGATGGAGGCTGGTAGAACTACAGCATGTAAAAGGCATCTGGATGCTGACAGACCTGCCGAGCTTTTCCAGCAATTTCTGTATTTGTTACAAAATGCATTCATTTTAACACAGGTATACTGAATACATTAAACATTTTAGTTTTTAATGCCGCAGCAACGTATAAACATATCTTCAAAGCGACCGAGACCATTTTCTGCTGATTACTGTCCAGCCTCTCCTCCCATTGACTGTGTCTACAATCAGTCCCTCATCCCCCTAACAACACAAGGCAACCAAAGCTCAGGGTCTTTGTGAAAATCAAGGCCGGAATCAAGGCATCCCTGTGTATGACAGCAGCAATGATGCAGCAACATGGAACAGGGAATGTGATGGAAACATAGTTTGGACAATGTACAAGGGACCTCACATGGTCCAGTTTGGGAAAGGATGACATTACTGTATGATTCAACTCAGAGAGGCAGAAAATATAATCTTCCTGAGAAGGAATGGCCTATTGCACTCTCTCTCCTTCATTGTTCCTCATCACAGCAATGAGAGCGAGCTAAAGAAAAACCCTACAGTCATCGTTACCATTCTTATTTTTATAGAATCCCTGCAGTGTGGAAACAGGCCCTTCAACCCAATAACTCCATACCAACCTTCCAAAGAGTAACCTTCCCAACCCGTTCCCCTATATTTACCCCTGACGAATGCACCTAACCTAGAAATCCCTGAACACTATGGACCATTTAGCATGGCCAATCCACCTAACCTGCACAGCTTTGGACTGTGGGAGGAAACTGGAACACCCATTAGAAGCTCACACAGACAAGGGGAGAATGTACAAACTCCACACAGACAGTCGCCCAAGTTTAGAATCAAACCCGGGCCCCTGATGCTATGAGACAGCGGTGCTAACCATTGAGCCACCGTGCTACTCTTTGGGCGATCACTGATCAGAATCCATTGGAATCTCCTCACTGCCTAATGCTCAGGGAATTCAGCCAAATCCAACTGTTCCAGGATGAAATCCCATTGCTAGCAGCTGTGTGAGTAGAATATCTTCAGAAGCAGAATAACATTTTTGGCAATCTCTCAGTTTTTATTTTGTCGTGAGTTACACTAAGATTTAGACAAAGTTCTTTCAAGTTAAAATTGCAGAGATTTTGTTTATCGTTGTGTGTGTCAGTGTTTTAAACAGAGAAATATTGATTATATATTTGCAATACCCAAACACTTTGCCATTCATCTTTCCATCATTGTTTGAGTAGCATTGCTCTGGATCATAAACGTGCTATTTGAGCAGATTAAAGAAACTAGCCTGACTTGTTCCTAAAACTGACCCTGACCCAGTCTGAGACCGATATCATCGGCCACATCACCAACCTGGTTATATTTAACATTTGTTGTGAGCAGTGGAGGAGTGGGACTAGAAAAGGAAACAGTGACACAAAAAACTGGGAAACTATAGACCCGTGAGCCTGATGTCAGTGTTGGGTAAGTTGTTAGAAGTGATTCTGAAGGATAGGATTTACATACATTTGGGAAGGTAAGGGTTGATCGGGGTAGGCAACGTGTCTTTCTGCATGGGAAATCATGTCTCATTAATTTGATTGAGTTTTATGAAGAGGTGACAAAGAAGATTGATGAAGACAGTTTGGTAGACATTGTCCACATGGACCTCAGCAAGGTGTTCATAACATTCCGATTGGTAGGCAGATGAATAAGGTTCGGTCACATGGGATACAGAGGAAGCTCGTCATAATTGGCTTGAAGGAAGAGGCGTATTTTTCAGACTGGAGGCTTGTGAGCAGCACTGTGCTGTAAGAATCAGTACTGAGTTCACTGCATTTCATCATTTATGTCAGGGATCTGGATGTGAATATCGGGGCCATAGTTCGTAAGGTTACAGATGACATCAGAAAGGTGATGTAGTAGATTATTTCAGAGTACGAGACCACAATTAGATGGGACAATGGTGCAAGGAGTGACAGATGACATTTAATTTAGATAAACACGAGGTTTTGCATTTTGGGAAGACAAATCAGGGCAGAAATTATACACTTAATGGTCCTGGGGAGTGTTGTAGAACAAAGGGACCGAGGGCTGCAGGTACATTGTTCCTTGAAAGTGGAGTTGCAGGTAGACAGTGTGGTGCAGAACACATTTGACACTTCTGCCTTAATCAGTCACAGCATTGAGTATAGGGGTTGCATCTGTACAGGATGTTGGTTCGGCCACTTTAAGAATACTGCATACAACTTGTTGGTCTGCAGGAAAGATTGACACGGATGTTCCAGGACTGGAGGGTTTGAGCTTTCGGGAGAAGTTGATTAGGTTGAGGTGTTTCTCCCTGGAGTGTCAGAGGCAGAAGGTGACATTATAGTGGTATATAAAACTATCAGGGGCATGTACATTCCGAACAGGCACTTTCTGTTTCCCAGGATAGGAGAGCCCAGAACAAGAGGGCATAAGTTGAAGGCGAGAGGGCGAATGATTTAGAAGGGACCTTAGGGTAAATGTTTAGCACAGAGAGTGGTGTGTGTACAGAAAGGGCTATTAGAGGTGAAGTTGGTTACAATCGCACATTTAAAAAGTATCTGACAGGAGGGATATTGGCCAAATGCTGGCAAATGGGACTGGATCAGATTTGATATCTGATCGGAGTGAACAGATTGGACTACTGGGTCTGTTTCCGTTCTGCATGACTCTCTGATTCTATAAGAGGCATGACAAAAAATTCTAAAAGAACCTTTCAAGTCAGAATTCTTTTCACTGAAAGTTTATCGTGCCTCTATGTTCACATTGATTGAAAGCTGCTTTTGTTAAATATTTGACAGGGAAGTGAGTCACAGATAATGGGATACAGAGAGGAAAGTGGGGCTGAGTCCACAACCTGATCAGCCACAATCTTCGTGCCTGGTGGAGAAGGCTCAAAGTATCTAATGACCCACTCCTGCTCCTCAGTCCCATGTTCCTGTGTTCCATTCTGCACACCAAACTTGTGAGACAGGAGCAGTGGGAGGGTACTTACTGCTATAAACTTGTGCACAGAAATAAAGGAGATCATTCAGCCCTTCAAGGCTGTCCCACACGCTTTGAGGTGATTTGGGAAATGTAATTGGAAAACCCAGGCTGGGTATAAAAAAGGCCCCTCATCTCTCTTTACAGAGCTTCTGTCTGCAACTTGTGCTTCATTTGTTGGTCATGTTGTAGACCCAAATTCACTGTAATTACAGCCCCCATACCTCACCAATCAATGGTTCACAAAATCCTCTGGTCTCCATGACTGCAACATTCAATAACAGAACATTCATGAAAATAACACCCACTAACTTTCCAATAACAGGGGCAGGTCATTCACTCCCCAAGCCTGCCTTGCCCTTCCTTAAGATCATGACTGATCTGTTCTTGGTCTCAAATCCTCTTTTATACCCAATTCTTCATAGCCCTCAACTCTGTGACAGGCCAATATCCATCGACCTCCTCTTCAAATACTTTCAGTCATCTAGCTCCCCGAACACTCTTGAGAAGAGAAATCCTGACATTCAATAGCACCTGTTTGAAGAAAGCACTCGCTGCTCCTATATCATGGCCTATTGATATGAACAAAAGAAGTTGACACAAGGGTTCAGGTAAAAATGACTGGCCCTGATATCAAGGCAGTGGTTAACTTCTGCTGGCATCAAGGAGCTGAACAAAACTGGACTTAATGGGAATCAGACTAAACAGTCCAGTGTTTGGAGTCAAACATGGCACAAAGGAAGATGTTCATAATCTCCGTCCTGGGTCACATCTGTGGGAGATCCTCAGGGTAGCTTCCTCTTCACAAACATCTTCAGCTGCTTTATCAATTTCTCCCCGCCCCCACCGTCCCCATCATAAGATCAGAATGTGGTGATGGTCACTGAAGATTCCACAATGTTCAGAATGTTTTGACCCCATCAGCTCCTGAATTGGTCTGTGTCCATGTGCAGCAAGACCCAGACTCCATTGAGGCTTGTGCTGTTAAAGTGTCTGTAACATACATGTAACAGCACTGCCTGACATTGCACATTGCCACAGTAAAATAAGAGTTCATTCTGCACCTCACACTAGTTTCACAGGAATATAAGGAAGTCATTCAGCCCATTGACACTATTCGAGATGAACAGGGATAGCCCATTCAGTGCCTCCAGCTATTACTCAGCAAGAGAAGGAATCTAGTGTGATGGGCCACATCGAAAATATTTGAAGCCCCTCGAAAATATTTGAAGGCGGTAACCTAGACTCTAATGTTTTCATATTTTAAAGGAAATGTAAAGTGTCTGGTCCAGATGCAATGTGACTGGTCAAACTACTCGGTGTGAAGCAAAACACCATCTACTTAAACATGAAAGATACGATGAAACCAAAGAAAGAGGAATTTAGAATAACTTAAATCTATTGGACAAGTTAACAGAATAATGGATCTTCGAACTATTACTAATGAACTGTTCCTATATACGAAAATCCCTTAAGCACAGCCCTTGGCAAAAAATAATATTCAGACACAGATTGTCACAAACATTTCTCCAATCCAGGAATTAAAAACAGCATCAAGAGAAAATTCAGAAAGAGTAGCAGCCAGGAGATAGTCACTGAGGCTTCCAATTCTGTGGAGACCCCAATAGTTTCTGATGTTACTGAGAAACCAAAATCCAGTGATCCTAATCTGTGAGAGCTGGCCACACCCATTCAGGCTGCATTAAAATTAACCTAAGGACTCTCTCGCTGTTTCCTCAAGTGGTCTGAACTAGCCAGCTTGGTAACGATCATCCAATCTCTCTCCGAAAAGAAACCAGGACAAAATAACCTCTTGAAGCTACAGCACCGTCACACTTTCAGCACATCGAGCTGTCAACAGGAACCAGGGGTAATCCAAACAGGCCCTTGGCCCTGTCCTATCGGACGAGGAAGAAGCCAGTCAATCCCTTGAGTCACTTAAACAGCAATAAGATGAGGCCATTCAGCCCCTTGAGTCACTTCCACAGCAACAAGGGGACGCCATTCAGCCCCTCAAGCTACTTATACAGGAACAGGAGGAGGCCATTCCTGCCTCAACGCACTTACACAGGGACAGAATGAGGTAATTGATGCTAATTCCTGATGAATGGCTAATGCCTATAACGTCGATTCTCCTGCTCCTCGGATGCTGCCTGACCTGCTGTGTTTTTCCAGCAATCCACTCTCTACTCTGATCTCCAGCATGGGCAGTCCTCACTGTCTCCTAATTGATGCTCTAACATGATGAATAAGTGGAGCAGAGGCTGCACAGACAGACAGTTCCGCGTTGTTCCTCCTGGCTCCATTGCTTATGATACACATGTGGGACTTTAACGTGGTTTTCTCACTGTGAGGATTGAAGCCATATGTCTTGTGTGAAGTCTCAATAAGGCATCTTCCATCTCCAAGAAGCCAGCCTGGTATTCTCTATGGAGAGCAGAAGCTGGTGGGAATGGCTACGTGTTTCAGAAGGAAGGTATTGTGGCTACTGAACATGGCGTTCAGTACGGGAAAGTTAATTAAGGCACATAAACAATTAGCAAAGCCACATTAGACTGATGAATGGACTCTCTAAGTTCAAATCATGCTGATCTTTTTCACGTTGATCATGTCTAGTGCACGTCCTGTGCAGTGTAACTGTGTGCCTTACTCTGTCCAAGTCTATTTCCACCCTATGATCTGCCTGGCCATGTTGATATTGATCTGCCTTAACTGCTCATAAATAAAGTGTTTCCCTGTACTGAGGTACATGTGACAATAAATCAGATCAATTAATCCTGGGTAAGGTATGGAATTTCTCACCGTATCAATGTCTCTTTTGGAAATAAGTGATCGCTGCCACACCTCATGCTTTAGCATTGCCATTTCTTCGTCTCACACAGCTCCACAGACTAAACCACAATGTCTTCACTCTATCCTCATGTTACCATCACCTATGTCTGGGGTAAGGAGATCATTCCTTACAAGGGAGATCAAATCGGTAGAGAGTGCCCCAAATACTCTCTCAGCAAGTCTACAACAGCAGGAAAATGGCTTTACTTATGTACTCGAATCATCTTACAATGAAGGACAGCATACCATTGACTGCACCCATTACGTACACAGGGTTTGATTCAGACCGGTCAGCATAGACTTGTGAGTGGGAGATCATGTTTCCCAAATTTGTTAGAGTTCTTTGATGTAGTGACCAAGAAGGTTGACGAGGGCAGAGCGGTAGACGCAGTCTCAATGGATTTCAGTAAGGCCTTTGATAAGGTTCCACACGGCAGGCTGCTCTGGAAGGTTCCATCACGTGGAATGCTGGGGGAACTGGCCCATTGGATACACAGTTGGCTTGATGCTGGGAAGCAGAGGGTTTAGTGGACGGATGCTTGTCAGACTGGAGGCTGGGTCCATAGCTGTTTGTTATCCATGATTGGGTTGAGAATGTACAAGGCATGATTAGTAAGTTTGCAGGTGACACTAAAATAAGTGGTAGCATGATCAGTGAGGAAGTTTTGGAAACTCAAATTAAGGTAGGAGTTTCATAGTGAATGGGAGAGCCTTAAGGGATGTAATGGGCAGAGAGATCTTGGCGTTCAGGTGCATGGTTGTCTGAGAGTTGAGTCACATGTGGACAGGGCAGTGAAGAAGGCTTTTGGCACACTGGCCTTCATCAGGCAGGACATTGAGTATAGATGTTGGAAATTTATGTTGCAGTTACACAGGACTTTGGTAAGGCCGCACTTGGAGTATTGTGTTCAGTTTTTGTCACGTTGTTTTAAGGAGGATGTTATGAAATGAGAAAGAGTGCAGACGATATTTACAAAGACGTTGCCAGGACTCAATGGTCTGAGTTATAGGGAGAGGTTGGACAAGCTAGGACCTTTTCTTTAGAGTGTAGGAGTTTGAGCTGTATACGATCGTGAGGGTTTATAGATAGGGTAAATGCTCTCAGTCTTTTTCCAAGGTTTAGAGAATCGAGGACGAGAGGGGATCAGTTCAAGGTTAGAGGGGAAGGGATAAAAGGGAACCTGAGGGGTCACTTCTTTACACAGAGGGTTGATACGTGGATGAGCTGACAGCAGATGTGGTTGAGGGGATGTGTGCATTAACAACATTTCAAAAGCATTTGGATAAATATGTGGATTGGAAAGGACTAGAAGGATATGGGCCAACTGCATGGAAATGGGGTTAGCGTGGATGGACATTTACAAGGTGGAGTCAAACCCCTTTGTTAATTAAACCCAAACACCCAGAAAAGCTCGCCTCACCTCATAATCTGTTAACATATGAGCGACACAGATCTCCGAAATTCCACTATTTTAAAAAAAGAACAAGTTAGTTTCTTAACTTCAATAGTGAACACTAAACAACAACTATTCACAAACACAAGCCCCTCTTTTCTTAGCTACTTACTATCTGACTCCAACTCTGTAAAAATATGCTGTTCCAACAACCCACATATTAAGTATTACAATCTCAAGACCACACAGTCTCTATCTTCCCCGCTGTGTTCACTCTTTCAGCTGCTGATCTCCCTGGGTCATGCTTTTTTATTAACTGCAAGTAGGTTTTACATGAACATGTGTCTTTGATAGAGAGTGTTTGAGATGGTCAGTTAGCACTTCTGCTCTACAGCAGTTGTTGGACTGCTGTTGGATGGCAGCGGCTCTCCCTCTAGTGTTCAAAATGCTGGGATTATATACTTCCCATGATACAATAATTCTCATAATTTGATTGCTTTCCAGGTGTCCAAACAATAATATTCGAATTCCGTTGGCTTCTGGTATTCTGAGCGTTATTTAAAATCTTTGGTTATATTTGAATTGGTGTCAAAACAGCCATTTCTTACCTAATTGTTACATGTGGAACAGCCTGACCTTAAGCTGGCATCTATGGCTGTACTTTCTATTCAGCAAAACCCGTTCTGTTTTAAAGTGACCAGACATGCTTTCAGCTTCACAACACCTCCCCTCTTCAGAAAAAGATGAACCATCAGAATGAAAAGATAACTTCATTTATTTTCCTCTAATTCTTAATCCCATTATTATGAAATACAAAAGTATTAATTTCTGTTATGCTATTCATACTAATTCTGCACAGATATATAACACTGGAATAAGTCAAATCTTATCTAAGCTTAGTCCTTTAAATCCTCGATAACACATCTGTTATCACATATTCAGGATCCACAGCATATACATTTTGTAAGTTTAAAGTCGGTAAGATAAGACTCCAATGAAATAGTCTCATATTCTGGTCTTTAAATATTCCAGAAAATGCGAGAGGATTGTTGTTGTCCACAACCATCTCCGACAATTTGTTTGTCATATAAACATTAAAATATTGCCAGGCCAGTACGAATCATTCTTTTTCAATAATGGAGATTTTGCATTTTTTTTCTGGTGAATATTGAGTTTTTTCGACAAGTAGCCAATTGGCTATTCAATTCCACCATCATCATACTGTATCAATACATCGCCGACACCTATACCCCTAGCATCAAACACAATTTTCAAAGGGTTCAAAGGGTTTCAAAATATTTGGTGCAGATAAAACTGGTGCGGTGATTAATCCTGCTTTAAAATTCTCAAATGCCTCCTGGCATTGTTCTGTCCAACACAATTAGATTACATTACAATGTGGAAACAGGCCCTTCGGCCCAACAAGTCCACACCGACCCGCCGAAGCGCAACCCACCCAAACCCATACATTTACCCCTTACCTAACACTACCGGCAATTTTGCATGGCCAATTCACCTAACCTGCACATTTTTGGACTGTGGGAGGAAACCGGAGCACACCCACGCAGACACGGGGAGAACGTGCAAACTCCACACAATCGCCTGAGGCGGGAATTGAACCCAGGTCTCTGGCGCTGTGAGGCAACAGTGCTAACCACTGTGCCACCATGCCGCCCGTAAATTCTGTTTCCTTCTTTAATAAACCCATCAGTGGTGCCAATACGCTGCTGAAGTTTGCAACAAACTTCCGATAGAATCCACTCAGTCCCCAAAATCGAAGCACCTCTTTCTTCGAGGATGGTTGTGGAAATTCCTCAAAGCCCTTCGTCTTTGTGTTCCATGGGGTCAACCTTCCATGTCCAATGTAATGTTCCAAGAACGTCCCCTCTGCCTTCGCGAATTCTGTTTTCTTTAACTTTATTACCAAGTTTGCTTCTTGTAATCGTTCAACATGCTCTGGCAACTGTAACATGTGAGCTTTCAATCCCTTGCTAAAGATCACTGCATCATACAGATAATCTGCACAATTTGTTCATCTGGCCACAACTCTGTTCCTGAATCTTAAATGCATTATTCATTCATATGAAATACTCGGTAACGTTTTTGTTATATCCAGCATCTTTACGAGATAGTTTAACTGACTCAACATGTTTTTTTAATTTGAAAGAGACTACTAAAACTGGCTTTGACCAGATTTCCTACTACTGGTAGCAATATTAATACGTCATTCCCGTATCAAGATTGGGGAAGTAACGGTGTGAATGCGTGACAGAGTGTCAGTTCCAGGAATGCAGTTTGTTCTTGGGAACCATTTAACAGGATACAAAGTGGGAGAGGTATCCCCTGTGGTGGAGAAGTCAAAGGAAGACTAGGGAACTGGGGAATTAAAAGAAAAATACCCAGGAATTTTTCCAGATTGTGTAGTAACATGATCCCATAAGTTACAGCAGGAAGGAAAAGTTAAAGAAAAAGACCAAGGAGTGGATGTTCAGTTAACTGACACCCTGTTTGATGTAACGGTGCAGAAAAAAACCTGAACAGGCAGAGGGTCAGGCAGAAGTGGGAAATCGTCAAAGTTTCAGAGTTTTTATCTGCCACCTGCTTCACTCTATGTTGTGTCCTTTTCAGGTGCTGTTTACATAACTCACCTACTCCATATAATCTCTCCTTCAACTCACATACATAATCCAAGTGTGAGATCTCTGACTTCGGTCCTGTCAATTTATATTTAATTTATTTCAAGGACCTCTCACTTCATGTACGAATATTATCTCAAAGGAAGTAAACTGAGTAGATTTATTTGGGGCATCTCCGATGGCAAGCAATTTAATGGGACACCTTTATCCCAGTCATTCAGGCAACTGTGACAGTACGCTGTTAACATGGTCTTCAGCATCTGATGCTAACTTTCCAAGGCTCCCTGGGATTCAGGATGGGACGCACTTGATTTGAAGTGCTGTATGCCTAAGCTATCCATGACTTCCTAAAACAGCTGAGCGGTAAAATGAGATCCGTGGTCTGATTGACTCTCTCTGCGTAACCCACAGCGAGTAAAGAAAGCTAACAACTCCTCCACCTCTCTTTTTGCCTTAGCACTCCATAATGGAATTGCCTCCGGAAATCTGGGAGACACATCCATTATCATCAGCAAATATTGGTTTCCACTTTTATTTTAGAAAGGGAAGCTACACAATTAATCATAACCCACATGAAAGGTTCTTTGAATATAGGAATTGCCAACAAAGGTGCTGGTTTTATTACTGCCTGTGACGTACCTACCATTTGGCATGTATGACATGTACAACAAAAAATAACCACGTCCTTGTGCATTCCAGACCAATAGAAATGCTTATGTACCTTAACCTGAGTTTTCCGTACACCTAGGTGACCTCCTGCAGTAGGTTCATGTGCTAACCGTAACACTGTATGCTACCGGTAACACAATGTGTTGCACTTTGGCCCATTTCCCTTCTGCACTAACCTATTGTGGTCTCCATTTCAATTTTAGGATTTTATCTTTAAGTTAATAACGTTTGACAATATATTCTGATTCCTTTTCTGTGTGCGTGTGTATGTGTAAGTGCGTGTACATATCTGTTGTAAGTCCAATAGCATTTCACGACTAAACACCTCTGCCTGACCCTCTGCCTGTTCAGGTGTTTTCCTGCATCAAACAGGGTGTCAGTTAACTGAACATCAAGTCCATTGTCTTTTTCTTTTGTTTTTAATTCCTGCTGTAACTTAGGACAGTGTGATCTTGTTACTACACAGCCTGGAAAAACACAGCACGTCAGGCAGCATCCGAGGGGCAGGAGAATCGACATTTCAGGCTCAAGTCCTTCATCAGGAAAGTAGGGGGTAAGGGAGGGGAAAGTGGTTGTGAAATAAATAGAAGGGTGGGAGTGGAGCTGGGTGGAAGGGAGCTTGGAAGGCGATAGTAGATGTAGGTGGGGTGTGATGGTGATAGGTCGGAGAGGAGGGTGAACTGGATAGGTGGTAGGACAGTTGAAACTGTCAACCTATGCAGCATCAACGTTGACTTCACCAATTTCCAAATCGCCCCGCCCCCAACCTTATCCCAGATCCAAACGTTGAACTTAGCACCGCTCTCTTGCACTGCCCTTACTGTCCATCTTCCTTCCCACCTATCCCCTCTGACATATCACTATCACTCCCACCTACATTTCCGATCACCTTCCCAATGACCCTCCCACCAGCCCAGCTCCTAACCTCCTATTTATCTTTCAGCCCCCTTGTCCCCCCACCACATTCCTGCCTGATATGTCGATTGTCCTGCTCTTCGAATGCTGCCTGATCTGTTTTGCTTTTCCAGTGCCCCAACTTCTCAATTTTTAGAGACTGAGCAGATCCCATATCTTACAAATTATATCTTCTTGTCCTTCTCCCCCTGTTCTTTCTGAGTAAACTTCAACCACAGAGGCGAATTCTTTATAGAGATCAGGCAATGCCTCCATACACAGCCCCTGCCTAGGTTGTGCACTCTCCTGCAGCTCCTCGCCTCCACTTGGGGTCTCCTTTTCCAGTTTCACTCATGTCACTGGTTTAACCTCTTCCACACACCTTTTCCCAAAGTGCCTTCCTTCAACCCCCAGCACTGTGTGTCCCAGCTTACTGCAGTGGAAACACATATTCCCAGGGCCCTCCATAAACCAATGGCACTGGAAGTTTTTGTGTTCCACTCCCTTATAGTGAGAACACCTGAGGCCTTTCACCACCTTTCAAACCCCTTGGACTTTTTCTTTCACCTGTGGTAAACTATTGCTCGTGTGTTTACTCGTTTTGTAGTGTAGGATCTCCCCTTCTCCCAATTTCTATCCCTCACAGGATGAAAATCCTCCCAGAAGCTAAATTTCTTCTCATGCACCAATGCATATTTACCTGCCATTTCTGCTGCGCTTCTCATTTTTTGAACTTTCTGTTCATTCACCTGAATTCTTACCATTTCTGGAAGTGAGATTTTAAACTCTTCCAGCAGAATAATCTCCCTTCAGGCCTCACAGATCTTGTCCATTTTTAAGGCCTGCACGCATTTCTCAAAATGTCTGTGGTTACTTCTTTCAAACTCAACATCAGCCTGACCAGGTTCCGTCTCTATATTTCTGAACAGCTGTCCATATGCTTCTAGTACCAATTCATAAGCACTCAAAATAGCCTGTCTGTCATCTGCATAATCTCTTGCTCCCTCATGTGACAGCACTACACATATCTTTCAAGCTGTGCACATCAGCTTAGTCTGAACTACAATTACCCACAAGTTCACTGGACACACCATCTGCCAAGCAAATTTTGCAAATATAACAAAAAAGGTATTCCTCACCGAAATATGGCAACATATTAACATAGTAGTATACATCTCTATGTTCTCCCTTCATCTTCATCCTGCTAATTTGACTTTCTTACCTAATTCCAAACTTCTGAGTTTCAAATTCCCCCTCTCTTTTTCCTCTCTTTCTCTTTTTTCTCTCTCTCTTTCTGTCTCTTTCTTTATCTTCTAACTCATGTTGCCACATGTGCAATTTAATTTTTTCTAACTCACCTGCAGTTGTCTGTTTCTCTGATACACCAAAGTGCTTGACCAACTCCATTACAATTTCAGCATTCCTTTTGTCCCTGGTGAAACCCAATTCTAATCTACTTGTTAATTCTAAAAGTCTGCCCTTCCTATGTCTTTCCACGCCTTCTTGGCAAATTTGGGAATCACCTTCAAACTCCAGAACCTCTTTAGTAACATTAAAAACAATTTATTTTAATTTAACCAGCCACAAGGAAACAAAATTAAATGAATTTTCTCACCTGTTTTATTTGAAGGTCTAGGTGATGGAATCTGCTGGGTCCTTTTGTACCCCAAATCTGTTCAAATCTGTCCAAATCCCATACAACGAGCCCTCAAACCATTATGATGTCAATGTCGAACTCCTCTGTTAATTAAAACCACACACCCAGAAAAGCTCACCTCGCCTCATACTCTGTTGAAACATGAGTGACAAAGTCGTCCCAAATTCCACTATTAAAAGAAAAATAACAATTTATAAGTATGTAAGTTAACTCGCTGAGCTGGAATGTTTGTTTTCAGATGTTTCGTTACCATAACAAGGTAACATAATCAGTAAGAGTCTCCAGTGATACAATGGTGGTATGTCCCGGCTCTCTATTTATAGGTTTTGGTTTCTTAAGTTGGGTGATGTCATTTCCAGTTCTTTTTTTCAAGGGAAGGTAGGTAGGATCTAAATTGATGTGTTTATTAATGTACTTCTGGTTAGAAGACCATGCCTCTCAGAACTTTCGTGCGTGTCTTTGTTTCGCCTTTCCTAGGATGTGTGTATAGTCCTAGTCAAAGTGGTGTTCTTCCTTGTCTGTATGTATGGAAACTAGTGATAGTGGGTTATATCTTTTGGTGGCCAGTTGTTGTTCATGTATCCTGGTAGCACGACAACAGGACAGTTTGAAATGGAGGAAAAATGATTTTATACACACTGTTTAATCAGTGTGTGTTCAGATAAGGAAGATTGTTCATATGTGTACAACACATTTTGAATGAACAACGGAGACACAGTTAACAAAAATGATGCACATGATATATAACATTTATAAAGCATTAAAACATTATTTTATCCTCATTTAAGTGATATGTTCCCCTTCTCTCAATGTTCCCCTTTTCTGGGATTCCCTACTCTTGTCTCCCATTCTTTTCAGAATGTGTGTAATAAATCTTGGTTATGGTGTCCCAACTTATTTCAGTTAATCCCCTTTCTACCAGGAATTAAATATATTGGCCTGTTGGGTTCTTTCCAACGCTAGTGTCTGTCATATTAATGGAGAGAAAAATTCTGGCATCAGACCCAGCATTTGAACATATTACTCAGTTGTACATGCACTGTACAAAGGACCACAACACACAGGAATTGCCAAAACATTGAAGGATGTACATCTACTTCTTTCGATAATATCGTTTTCTCATTTTTCTTATCTCCACATCTACATTCTGTCTCTCATTCTCTCTTTTTATCTAGTTAAGAAATCCCCCAATTATTCTTCGTGTCCCATCTCTCAAAACTCCTTCTTTCGGTTTATATCTATTGCTCTCATCTCGATGTAATGTGATTATAAGTGAGTAACGTAAGTACAAAGACATGTGGGAGGAGTTGGCCAGAGTTAATTGGAAGGGAAGCCGAACAGGGAAGACCATGGAACAGCAATGGCAGGAGTTTCTGTGGATAATTCGGAGGATATCAGAAATTCATCCTAAAGGAGATGCAACATGCCCATGGGAGGACAAGGCAGCCATGAGCGATAAGGTGTAAAACCAAAAGAGAAAACATACAATGTGGTGAAGATGGTTGGGAATCCAGAGAATTAATTGGTTCTGAAACTACATAAGGCTGGCATCACTGACACTACAGAGCTCTTAATCATGGTCAGAGAGAGAAACAGGGAAACACATTCACCTCAAACACAGAAGAAGGCATAACTGAAGGAAAACTACAGATGAATTAAATAATTGAATTAAAATCAGTTAAATGCTTTTGCGGAATGTGTCAGATTGAACGCATGACCCGAGGAGAGACCCTCAGCAGAATTACGATTTGAAAATGAAAGTATTAGCACATCAGAAACCAGAGGAGGTCACTGAGTACAGGGCTGATGGGTGAATGGGTCTCGATGTGAACTGGGGAACAGACAGCAGAATTGCATTGCAGATATTGCAGCTCAAAATTGTGTATTCATGTAGTGCTGCAGACCACAGCAGCAGGAGAAGCAGACCTGCGTTCATACACAACCTGAAATATTTTGCCCTGGATAATCTCCTCAGTCTGCCATTACCATCAACACGATCTATGGTTCAGTGACGAGTGTGGGTGAACGTGTGAGGGTAAGAACCACATGAACCTAAACCTCATGCTAACACATTAAAGCTACCGTATTTGACCAACAGATCTGATTGAAGCTCTGAAGTCCTGCCACATTCAGTCATAAATGGTGATGGATGATGAAGCAAATGACAGAGGAAAGGGCTGCACAAACATCCCCATCCTAAATAATGAAACAATCCTGCATATTAGTGTAAAAGACAAACATGTAATACCTACACCACCGTCAGCCAGTAGTGTTGAGTCATTGATCCATCTCACTTTCGTCATGATGCCCACAGCATCACAGATGCCAGTCTTCAACCAATTTGATTCACTGCATGTGACATGAAGAAACAGCTGAACACAGTAGATATGACAAAGGCAATGGGCCCTGACTCCATTCCTGCAATAGGACTGAAGATTTGTGCGGCACAACAAGCCGTGTCCCTGGGAAAGCTGTTTCATTCCAGCTCCAACTCTGACATCTCCCTGGCAATGTGGAAAATTACTCAGCTATGTCCAGTCCCCGAAGAGCGGAATAAGTACAATCTGACCAATTACCGTGCTCTCAGTACAATCACGATAGTCAAATTGGTGGGAGTTATTTTTGACAGAACTGTCAAGCAGCACAGAAATAACCTGTGCAGTGTGGTTTCAGATAGGTCCCCTTGTAGAGATGGTGCTGTTGTGGAAATATGGAGATTACTAATCCAGACCAGGTTAAAGCTCTGGCAGCTGGTGTAGGTTGAAAACATTAATAAAATATCGAGATTTAAAATCTGGTACTAGTAATAGTTACCCTAAAGCCAATGTTGATTGAAAACCGCAGTTTGCTTCCCTAATGTACTTTCAGGAAGTGAATCTCCTGTGGTTTCCTGATCTGGCCTAAAAGTGACTCCAGGAGAAAGTGAGGACTGCAGATGCTGGAGATCAGAGCTGAAAATGTGTTGCTGGAAAAGCGCAGCAGGTCAGGCAACATCCAAGGAACAGGAGAATCGACGTTTCGGAATCATTCCTGAAGAAGGGCTTATGCCCGAAACGTCGATTCTCCTGTTCCTTGGATGCTGCCTGACCTGCTGCGCTTTTCCAGCAACACATTTTCAGCTCTAAAAGTGACTCCAGACGCACAGACATGTGATAAACTCTTCAATGGTCTCTGTAATGGCTCCAAAATTATCATCCCTGCTTCTAGTCTGTCTCGCCCTGTCAGAGTTTATATATTTCACTGAGATCTCCACTCATTTTCCTAAAGCCCATGGAATAAAGGCCCAGTCGCCCCAAACTCTGCTCCCACAACAAGCCTGTAATCCCAGAGATCAGTCTGGTCATCCTTTGCTGCTCTCCCTCAATGTCAGGTTTGTCCTTTATCAGGTAAGGAGACCAAAACTGCACACAATACTGCAACATGTTCGAGATGGGGTCTCACCAAGGCCCTGTCCAGCTGCAGTAAGACACCCTTACACCTGGACTCAGATCCCCCTGAAATGAAGGTCAACACATCATTTATCTTTCTAACTGCTTTCTGTTCCTGCAAAAATTACTTTCAGTGACTAGTATACAGGGAGATCCAGATCCTTTACAATATTAAAGGTACTCAACTATGAGTCTATGTACACTGGTAAGTGTCCCAATGTCATTCCCAGTATTTTCTGGTTTCAGAACTCACTGCCCTGTATGGACGGCGGAGGTCGGTGAAGAATGAAACGAAAAGAAGCTTAAGTCCCTTTATAGAGTAACATTTTTCAACCTTTTCAAATGGTAGGCTGCCCTTCTCTTTTTCCCATCAAAGAGCACAACGTCACATCTACCCACATTGTTCTTCATTGCCTCTCATTTGCACAGACACTCCACTTGCCTCAGTCACCTTGGAGCTTTTTTTTACATCCTCCTCACCCACTCACAATCTGACATCAATTAATGCCATCAGCAAGCAGGATTGGAAATATTGCATTTGATTCCCTCTGACAAAAGTTTGGTGTGTATTTGAAATAGCTAGGGCCCAAGCACTGCATCCTGCTATACCCCCGAGTCCTCTGCTCTCAAAAAAACATTGATTTATTCCTACTCACTGTTTCCTGTTAGCTCTCCCATTGTAAAACCATGCCCTTCTGTTAGCCCCTGTCCCATACGATTCAAATTTTCATAGTAGGCTTGGGGCTTGATCAAAACTCTTTCTGAAAATCCAATCGTATTGCATTGATTGCTTCTTCATAGTTTTGCTGAAAGTCAGTTTCTCAAATATGATTCCCATTTGATAAATCTCTGTTGTTTTTTTCTCAGCCCACTGCTTTCAGTTAAAGTACTATCTCCATAACGTTTATTTGGTAATTGTATTCTATTCCCTTTTTCTCTCTCACCAGATTCAACTTTCCTCATATTACAAGGAAGATTGTTTTAATGTTTTGTTTTCTTCTGTAAGGATATTACTGAAATATTTGCTGCATAGTTCTGCCATTTCCCTCTTCTCCATTCTCCATTCTCTGGATATAGACTACATAGAACCTGCACGTATTTTTCCCTTAATTTTGCCATTGACGTACTTTATGAAGCTATTACAAGTTCACATTTATTACCCTTGTGCATATAGAGTGTTCTGAAACTCATCGATTTCTGTCTTAAGCTTTTCAATGATTGACCTTGCACAACCATGTACTCATAGAAGCATAGACTCTGCACCGTCAGAAAAACAGCACGGTCTACATTAGTCCCACGGGCAAGGAATGTGATGACACTTCAAGAGGTCGTCCAAGTACTTTGTAACAGCTCTGAGGTTACCCGTGACAACTCCCTCTCCGATCGTACATACCAGACCTCAAAACCCTCTCGGTAAAAAACGATCCTCAAGTCCCCTCTAAATCTCAAACACTTCACTTTAAGAATGTGCTCCCCCTTGTTCTCCCTCTGACTAAAATGAACAGCTGCTGTCTATCCACCCTGTCCATGTCACTCATAATCGTTTCCTTCTGAATCACATCCCCCTCAGCCTTCTCTGCTCCAAACTAAACAACCCGAACTTATCCAGCCTCCCTCCATAGCTGATATGCTCCATCCCAGGGAACATCCTGGTGAATCTCATCTGCACCCCGTCCAGTGCAATCACATCCTTCCTGTAATGTGGTTCCCAGAATTACACACAGTATTCTATCTTGGCCTAACCAAAGTTCCGCATAGCACTTATAATCTGTGCATCGATGAATAAAGGCTATGCTTATACTACTTTTGTTTTTTGAACTTGTGGATTAACCTGTCCCGTCACATTCAGGCTCCTTCTGAGCTCCCTCGTGTGCTGCCATTCACTGAGTACTCCGCTGTGTGCTTCCTTCTTCCAAAGTGCATCACCTCATATTTATCAGGGTTGCATTCCATCTGCTACTGATCTGTCCATCTGTATCTTCCTGTAACATAAGACCTTCCTCCTCACTGCAAACCACCTGGTCAATCGTTGTATCAAACACAAACTTGGTTATCACACTCTCCCCACCCCTCGCCTATTTTCACAGATCACCATTTATGAATATCACAAATAATAAGGTTATGGATCACACAACACTGGGTTATAGCCCAACGGGTTTATTCCGCGGCACGAGCTTTCGAAGCGCTGCTTCTTCATCAGGTAGTTGTGAGGATTGAAAGCTTGTGCCTCGGAATACATCTGGTGTTGTGTGATTTTTAACTTTGTCCACCCCAGTCCAATACTGGCATCTCCAAATCACAAATAATAAGGGACACAACATTGATCCCTATGGTGCAACATTAGACACCGGCCTCCAGTCACACCAACAGGCTTCTACCACCCCCCTCTGTCTCCTACCACTAAAGTTGATTAAGAAACAACTTGGCGAGTCACTAATGACTCCTACCTATTCCCTGGGTATTCTGTTCCACTTGACACACTTGTTGAATACCTGGGGATTCTCCCTAAACTTGCTTGCCAAGAGATTGCCATGCCCCTGAATTAGTCAGTCCTCTCTGAGTGAAGAATTTCCTCCTTATTGCAGTCTTAAATGGCGTGTCCCATATCCTGCCATTTTTATTGCCTTAAATGTAGAGTAGGCAGCCAGAGAAACATCCTGTTTATTTCCAAGTTGTCCTTTGTTTCGTAAACTTTCAAAATTTCACTGTGATCACCTCTCATTCTTTGAAACCTTAGAGTACACGGGCCAAGTTGCTGCATCAATCAATCTCACTATCTGAGGGACGAATCTGGAGAATGTCCATTGCACTTCCTCGATGGTCAGCATATTCTTTCTCAGATTAGGTCACCAAAACTGTATACAATACTCCAGGTACAGTCTCACCAAACCAGTACAAAATACTCCAGGAACAGTCTCCCCAACCCTGTACACATGCTCCAGGTACATTCTCACCAACCCTGTACACAATAAGCCAGGTACAGTCTCACCAAACCTGCACACAATACTCCAGATACAGTCTCACCAACCCTGTACACAATAATCCAGGTACAGTCTGACTAACCCTCTACACAATACTCCAGGTACAGTCTCACCAACCCTGTGCACAAGAATCCAGGTAGAGTCTCACCCACGCAGTACAAATACTCCAGGGACAGTCTCACCAACCCTGTACACATACTCCAGGTACAGTCTCACCAACCCTGTACACAATACTCCAGGTACAGTCTCACCAACCCTGCACACAATACTCCAGGTACAGTCTCGCCAACCCTGTAGACAATACTCCAGGTGCAGTCTGACCAACCCTGGACACAATACTCCAGGTACAGCCTCACCAACCCTGTACACAATACTCCAGGTACAGTCTCAGCAACCCTGTACACAATACTCCAGGTACAGTATCACCAACCCTGTACACAATATTGGCGGAACAGTCTCACCAACCCTGTACATAATACTCCAGGAACAGACTCACCAACACTGTACACAATACTCCAGGAGACGTCTCACCAAACCTGTACACAATATTCCAGGTACGGTCTCACCAAACCTGTACACAATACTCCAGATACAGTCTCACCAACCCCTGTACATAATACTCCAGGTACAGCCTCACCAAAACTGTACACAATATTCCAGGTACAGTCTCACGAATCCTGTACACAATACTCCAGGTACAGTCTCGCCAACCCTGCACACAACACTTCAGGTACAGTCTCACTAACCCTGTACACAATACACCAGGTACTGTCTCGGCAACCTTGTACACAATAATCCAGGTACAGTCTCACCAACCCTGTACACAATACTCCAGGTGCTGCCTCACCAACCCTGTGCACAATACTCCAGGTACAGTCTCGCCAACCCTGTAGACAATACTCCAGGTGCAGTCTGACCAACCCTGGACACAATACTCCAGGTACAGCCTCACCAACCCTGTACACAATACTCCAGGTACAGTATCACCAACCCTGTACACAATATTGGCGGAACAGTCTCACCAACTCTGTACATAATACTCCAGGAAAAGACTCACCAACACTGTACACAATTCTCCAGGTGCCGTCTCACCAACCCTGTACACAATATTCCAGGTACGGTCTCACCAAACCTGTACATAATACTCCAGATACAGTCTCACCAACCCCTGTACGTAATACTCCAGGTAAAGCCTCACCAAAACTGTACACAATATTCCAGGTGCAGTCTCATCAACCCTGCACACAATATTCCAGGTGCAGTCTCACCAACCATGTACACAATACTCCAGGTACAGTCTCACCAACCCTGTACACAATACTCCAGGTACAGTCTTACCAACCCTGTACACAATACTCCAGTTGCAATCTCACCAACCCTGTACACAATACTCCACGGGCCGTCTCACCAACCCTGTACACAATTCTCCAGGTGCAGTCTCACCAACCCTGTACAAAATATTCCAGGGACAGTCTCAACAACCCTGTACACAATACTCCAGGTACAGTCTCACCAACCCTGTACACTATCCTCCAGGTACCGTCTCAACAAACCTGTACACAATACTCCAGGTGCAGTCTCACCAACCCTCTATACAATACTCCAGGTAGAGTCTCGCCAACCCTGTACACAATTCTCCAGGTACAGTCTCAGCAACCCTGTACACAATACTCCAGGTACAGTATCACCAACCCTGTACACAATATTGGCGGAACAGTCTCACCAACCCTGTACATAATACTCCAGGAACAGACTCACCAACACTGTACACAATACTCCAGGTGCCGTCTCACCAACCCTGTACACAATATTCCAGGTACGGTCTCACCAAACCTGTACACAATACTCCAGGTGCATTCTCACCAACCCTGTACACAATACTCAAGGTGCCGTCTCACCAACCCTGTACACAATACTCCAGGTGCAGTCTCACCAACCCTGTACAAAATATTCCAGGGACAGTCTCAACAACCCTGTACACAATACTCCAGGTACCGTCTCAACAAACCTGTACACAATACTCCAGGTGCAGTCTCACCAACCCTCTACACAATACTCCAGGTAGGGTCTCGCCAACCCTGTACACAATACTCCAGGTGCAGTCTCACCAACCCTGTACTCAATACTCCAGGTACAGTCTCACCAACCCTGTACAAAATACTCCAGGTGCAATTTCACCTTCCTGAAGAAGGGCTTATGCCCGAAACGTCGATTCCCCTGTTCGCTGGATGCTGCCTGACCTGCTGCGCTTTTCCAGCAACACATTTCCAGCTCTGTACACAATACTCCAGGTGCCGTCTCACCAACCCTGTACACAATACTCCAGGTGCAGTCTCACCAACCCTGTACAAAATATTCCAGGGACAGTCTCAACAACCCTGTACACAATACTCCAGGTGCAGTCTCACCAACCCTGTACACAATACACCAGGTACTGTCTCGACAACCTTGTACACAATAATCCAGGTACAGTCTCACCAGCCCTGTACACAATACTCCAGGTGCAGCCTCACCAACCCTGTGCACAATACTCCAGGTACAGTCTCGGCAACCCTGTAGACAATACTCCAGGTGCAGTCTGACCAAACCTGGACACAATACTCCAGGTACAGCCTCACCAACCCTGTACACAATACTCCAGGTACAGTCCCAGCAACCCTGTACACAATACTCCAGGTACAGTATCACCAACCCTGTACACAATATTGGCGGAACAGTCTCACCAACCCTGTACATAATACTCCAGTAACAGACTCACCAACACTGTACACAATACTCCAGGTGCCGTTTCACCAATCCTGTACACAATATTGCAGGTACGGTCTCACCAAACCTGTACACAATGCTCCAGATACAGTCTCACCAACACCTGTACATAATACTCCAGGTACAGCCTCACCAAAACTGTACACAATATTCCAGGTGCAGTCTCACCAACCCTGTACACAATATTCCAGGTGCAGTCTCGCCAACCATGTACACAATACTCCAGGTACAGTCTCACGAACCCTGTACACAATACACCAGGTACTGTCTCGGCAACCTTATACACAATACTCCAGGTGCATTCTCACCAACCCTGTACACAATACTCCAGGTGCCGTCTCACCAACCCTGTGCACAATACTCCAGGTGCAGTCTCACCAACCCTGTACAAAATATTCCAGGGACAGTCTCAACAACGCTGTACACAATACTCCAGGTACAGTCTCACCAACCCTGATCACAAAACTCCAGGTACCGTCTCAACAAACCTGTACACAAACTCCAGGTGCAGTCTCACCAACCCTCTACAAAATACTCCAGGTTGAGTCTCGCCAACCCTGTACACAATACTCCAGGTGCAGTCTCACTAACCCTGTACTCAATACTCCAGGTACAGTCTCACCAACTCTGTACACAATATTCCAGGTACAGTCTCACCAACACTGTACACAATACTCCAGATACAGTCTCACCAACCCTGCACACAATAGTCCAGGTGCAGTCTCACCAACCCTGTATACAATACTCCAGGTACAGTCTCACCACCCCTGTACACAATACTCCAGGTGCAGTCTCACCAACCCTACACACAATACTGCTGGTACAGTCTCACCAGCCCTGTACGTAATACTCCAGGTGCAGCCTCACCAACCCTGAACACAGTACTCCAGGTACAGTCTCACCAACCCTGTACACAATACCCCAGGTACAGTCTCACCAACCCTGTATATAATACACCAGGTACAGTCTCACCAACCCTGTACACAATACTCCAGGTACAGTATCACCAACCCTGTACACTATACTCCAGGTGTATTCTCGCCAACCCTGTACACAATACTCCAGGTGCAGTCTCACCAACCCTGTACTCAATACTCCAGGTACAGTCTCACCAAACCTGTACACAATATTCCAGGTACAGTCTCACCAACCTTGTACACAATACTCCAGATACAGTCTCACCAACCCTGCACACAATAATCCTGGTACAGTCTCACCAAGCCTGTACAAAATACACCAGGTACAGTCTCACCAACCCTGCACGCAATACTCCAGGTGCACACAATAGTCCTGGTACAGCCTCACCAAGCCTGTACAAAATACTCCAGGTACAGTCTCACTAACCCTGTACACATTACTCCAGGTACAGTTTCACCAACCCTGTAAACAACAGTCCAGGTACAGTCTGACCAACCCTGTTCATAATACTCCAGGTGCAGTCTCACCAACACTGTACACAATACTCCAGGTACTGTCTCACCAACCCTGTACACAATACTCCAGGTGTATTCTCACCAACCCTGTACACAATACTCCAAGTGCCGTCTCACCAACCCTGTACACAATACTCCAGGTGCAGTCTCACCAACCCTGTACAAAATATTCCAAGTAGAGTCTCGCCAACCCTGTACACAATACTCCAGATGCAGTCTCACCAACCCTGTACTCAATACTGCAGGTACAGTCTCACTAACCCTGTACACATTACTCCAGGTACAGTCTCAACAAACCTGTACACAATACTCCAGGTACAGTCTCACTAACCCTGTACACATTACTCCAGGTACAGTCTCACCAACCCTCTACACAATACTCCAGGTACAGTCTCGCCAACCCTGTTCACAATACTCCAGGTGCAGTCTCACCAACCCGGTACTCAATACTCCAGGTACAGTCTCACCAACTCTGTACACAATACTCCAGGTGCAGTCTCCCCAACCCTGTACACAATACTCCAGGTACAGTGTCACCAACCCTGTACACAATACTCCAGGTGCAGTCCCACCAACCCTGTACGCATGCTCCAGGTACAGTCTCACCAACCCTGTACACAATACTCCAGGTGCAGTCTCACCAACCTTGTACACAATACTCCAGATACAGTCTCACCAACCCTGCACACAATCGTCCCGGTACAGTCTCACCAAGACGGTACACAATACACCAGGCACAGTCTCAACAACCCTGCACACAATACTCCAGGTGCCGTCTCACCAACCCTGTAAACAATAGTCCAGGTACAGTCTGACCAACCCTGTTCACAATACGCCAGGTGCAGTCTCACCAACACTGTACACAATACTCCTGGTACAGTCTCACCAGCCCTGTACACAATACTCCAGGTGCAGCCTCAGCAACCCTGAACACAGTACTCCAGGTACAGTCTCACCAACCCTCTACAAAATACTCCAGGTACTCTCTCAACAACCCTGCACACAATACTCCAGGTACAGTCTCATCAACCCTCTACACAATACTCCAGGTACAGTCTCACCAACTCTGTAAACAATACTCCAGGTACAGTATCACCAACCCTGTACGCAATACTCCAGGTGTATTCTCACCAACCCTATACACAATACTCCAGGTGCCGTCTCACCAACACTGTACACAATACTCCAGGTGCAGTCTCACCAACCCTGTACACAATATTCCAGGGACAGTCTCAACAACCCTGTACACAATACTCCAGGTACAGTCTCACCAACTCTGTACACAATACTCCAGGTACAGTCTGACCAAACCTGTACACAATACTCCAGGTGCAGTCTCACCAACCCTCTATACAATACTCCAGGTAGAGTCTCGCCAACCCTGTACACAATTCTCCAGGTACAGTCTCAGCAACCCTGTACACAATACGCCAGGTACAGTATCACCAACCCTGTACACAATATTGGCAGAACAGTCTCACCAACCCTGTACATAATACTCCAGGAACAGACTCACCAACACTGTACACAATACTCCAGGTGCCTTCTCACCAACCCTGTACACAATATTCCAGGTACGGTCTCACCAAACCTGTACACAATACTCCAGATACAGTCTCACCAACCCTGTACATAATACTCCAAGTACAGCCTCAGCAAAACTGTACACAATATTCCAGGTGCAGTCTCACCAACCCTGTACACAATATTCCAGGTGCAGTCTCACCAACCATGTACACAATACTCCAGGTACAGTCTCACCAACCCTGTACACAATACTCCAGGTACAGTCTTACCAACCCTGTACACAATACTCCAGGTGCATTCTCACCAACCCTGTACACAATACTCCAGGTGCCGTCTCACCAACCCTGTACACAATACTCCAGGTGCAGTCTCACCAACCCTGTACAAAATATTCCAGGGACAGTCTCAACAACCCTGTACACAATACTCCAGGTACCGTCTCAACAAACCTGTACACAATACTCCAGGTGCAGTCTCACCAACCCTCTACACAATACTCCAGGTAGGGTCTCGCCAACCCTGTACACAATACTCCAGGTGCAGTCTCACCAACCCTGTACTCAATACTCCAGGTACAGTCTCACCAACCCTGTACACAATATTCCAGGTATAGTCTCACCAACCCTGTACAAAATACTCCAGGTACAGTCTTACCAACCCTGTACACAATACTCCAGGTGCAATTTCACCTTCCTGAAGAAGGGCTTATGCCTGAAACGTCGATTCCCCGGTTCGCTGGATGCTGCCTGACCTGCTGCGCTTTTCCAGCAACACATTTCCAGCTCTGTACACAATACTCCAGGTGCCATCTCACCAACCCTGTACACAATACTCCAGGTGCAGTCTCACCAACCCTGTACAAAATATTCCAGGGACAGTCTCAACAACCCTGTACACAATACTCCAGGTGCAGTCTCACCAACCATGTACACAATACACCAGGTACTGTCTCGGCAAACCTGTACACAATACTCCAGGTTCAGTCTCACCAACCGTGTACACAATACACCAGGTACTGTCTCGGCAACCTTGTACACAATAATCCAGGTACAGTCTCACCAGCCCTGTACACAATACTCCAGGTGCAGCCTCACCAACCCTGTGCACAATACTCCAGGTACAGTCTCGGCAACCCTGTAGACAATACTCCAGGTGCAGTCTGACCAAACCTGGACACAATACTCCAGGTACAGCCTCACCAATCCTGTACACAATACTCCAGGTACAGTCTCAGCAACCCTGTACACAATACTCCAGGTACAGTATCACCAACCCTGTACACAATATTGGCGGAACAGTCTCACCAACCCTGTACATAATACTCCAGTAACAGACTCACCAACACTGTACACAATATTCCAGGTGCCGTTTCACCAATCCTGTACACAATGTTGCAGGTACGGTCTCACCAAACCTGTACACAATGCTCCAGATACAGTTTCACCAACCCCTGTACATAATACTCCAGGTACAGCCTCACCAAAACTGTACACAATATTCCAGGTGCAGTCTCACCAACCCTGTACACAATATTCCAGGTGCAGTCTCACCAACCATGTACACAATACTCCAGGTACAGTCTCACGAACCCTGTACACAATACACCAGGTACTGTCTCGGCAACCTTATACACAATACTCCAAGTGCATTCTCACCAACCCTGTACACAATACTCCAGGTGCCATCTCACCAACCCTGTGCACAATACTCCAGGTGCAGTCTCACCAACCCTGTACAAAATATTCCAGGGACAGTCTCAACAACGCTGTACACAATACTCCAGGTACAGTCTCACCAACCCTGTACACAATACTCCAGGTACCATCTCAACAAACCTGTACACAAACTCCAGGTGCAGTCTCACCAACCCTCTACAAAATACTCCAGGTGGACTCTCGCCAACCCTTTACACAATACTCCAGGTGCAGTCTCACCAACCCTGTACTCAATACTCCAGGTACAGTCTCACCAACTCTGTACACAATATTCCAGGTACAGTCTCACCAACACTGTACACAATACTCCAGATACATTCTCACCAACCCTGCACACAATAGTCCCGGTACAGTCTCACCAAGCCTGTACAAAATACACCAGGTACAGTCTCACCAACCCTGCACGCAATACTCCAGGTACAGTTTCACCAACCCTGTAAACAACAGTCCAGGTACAGTCTGACCAACCCTGTTCACAATAAACAAGGTGCAGTCTCACCAACCCTGTACACAGGACTCCAGTTACAGTCTCACCAACCTTGTACACAATACTCCAGATACAGTCTCACCAACCCTGCACACAATAGTCCAGGTGCAGTCTCACCAACCCTGTATACAATACTCCAGGTACAGTCTCACCACCCCTGTACACAATACTCCAGGTGCAGTCTCACCAACCCTACACACAATACTGCTGGTACAGTCTCACCAGCCCTGTACGTAATACTCCAGGTGCAGCCTCACCAACCCTGAACACAGTACTCCAGGTACAGTCTCACCAACCCTGTACACAATACCCCAGGTACAGTCTCACCAACCCTGTATATAATACACCAGGTACAGTCTCACCAACCCTGTACACAATACTCCAGGTACAGTATCACCAACCCTGTACACAATACTCCAGGTGTATTCTCGCCAACCCTGTACGCAATACTGCAGGTGCAGTCTCACCAACCCTGTACTCAATACTCCAGGTACAGTCTCACCAAACCTGTACACAATATTCCAGGTACAGTCTCACCAACCTTGTACACAATACTCCAGATACAGTCTCACCAACCCTGCACACAATAGTCCTGGTACAGTCTCACCAAGCCTGTACAAAATACACCAGGTACAGTCTCACCAACCCTGCACGCAATACTCCAGGTGCACACAATAGTCCTGGTACAGTCTCACCAAGCCTGTACAAAATACTCCAGGTACAGTCTCACTAACCCTGTACACATTACTCCAGGTACAGTTTCACCAACCCTGTAAACAACAGTCCAGGTACAGTCTGACCAACCCTGTTCACAATACGCCAGGTGCAGTCTCACCAACACTGTACACAATACTCCTGGTACAGTCTCACCAGCCTTGTACACAATACTCCAGGTGCAGCCTCAGCAACCCTGAACACAGTACTCCAGGTACAGTCTTACCAACCCTCTACAAAATACTCCAGGTACTCTCTCAACAACCCTGCACACAATACTCCAGGTACAGTCTCACCAACTCTGTAAACAATACTCCAGGTACAGTATCACCAACCCTGTACACAATACTCCAGGTGTATTCTCACCAACCCTATACACAATACTCCAGGTGCCGTCTCACCAACACTGTACACAATACTCCAGGTGCAGTCTCACCAACCCTGTACACAATATTCCAGGGACAGTCTCAACAACCCTGTACACAATACTCCAGGTACAGTCTCACCAACTCTGTACACAATACTCCAGGTACAGTCTGACCAAACCTGTACACAATACTCCGGGTGCAGTCTCACCAACCCTGTACACAATACTCCAGGTGTAGCCTCACCAACCCTGTACACAATACTCCAGGTACAGTCTCAGCAACCCTGTACACAATACTCCAGGTACAGTCTCACCTACCCTGTACCCAATACTCCAGGTACAGTCTGACCAAACCTGTACACAATACTTCGGGTGCAGTCTCACTAACCCTGCACACAATACTCCAGGTACAGTCTCACCAACCCTGTACACAATACTCCAGATGCCGTCTCACCAGCCCTTTACACAATATTCCAGGTACAGCCTCACCAACTCTGTACACAATACTCCAGGTACAGTCTCACCAACCCTGTACACAATACTCCAGGTACAGTCTCACCAATCTGTACACAATACTCCAGGTACAGTCTCACCAACCCTGTACACAATACTCCACGTGCAGTCTCACCAACCCTGTACACAATACTCCAGGTACTGTCTCACCAACTCTGTACACAATACTCCAGGTACAGTCTCACCAATCCTGTAAACAATACTCCAGATACATTCTCACCAACTCTATACACAATAGTCCAGGTACAGTCTCACCAACCCTGTTCACAATGGTCGAGGTACAATCTCACCAATACACTATGAAAGTAATTCAACAATTTGTTGCATCGATATTCTGACCCCTTTAATTGAAGGTGAACCCAACTTTAACTTTCCACTTACATAATTCCAAAGTTATGAAGTATGATTTCCTTTCAAAAATGCGCACTGATTCTCTTCAATGTTGCTGTTAATTCCTAAATATCTAATAACACATCCTGTCTCATAGATCCCAAAAATGTCTCTACAGATGTCAAGTTATTTGGTCTGCATTTCTTCACACTATCACTTTTTCACTGTCTGGATGCCTGAGTTCATTCCATTCATCTACCTACCATGCTTGGATCACGTTTATTACCTTCCATTTATCTACAATGGCTTTCCAGCCTCTTTGGAATATACAGGTAAATAAAACACAGTCATCGCCAGTGCAATTAATACTTCTATTGTTGATTTATTTCTGACATTTTGAGTACATCTGTTTCGTCAGACTTAGCAATGCTCAATCCAGCTACATGTTCAAGTACTACCTTGTTACTGATAACAATTGACTTTCTGCCTTTAGCTCCTGAAGGCCGATATGATCACTTGGTATTTCTGGGTTATTTTCTGGCTCCTCCTCCATGTAGTCAGATGCAAAGTAACTGGTTATTTCTCGGCCATTTCCCTGTTCTCCACAGTAACATCTCATCTCCCGATTACAAATTTCCACATTTGACCATGTTTTTATTTTGTTTCCTTTGAAAGATAGATCATAGATTTATGCAGTCTTTGAGTTCCTGTTTGTAAGCATGCATGTTTGCTTTTTGATTTCCTTATCCGTTTCATGTCCCTCCTTTTCTGGATTCTAAATTTCTGACATTTCTCAGGTTTCCACAATGTCTGGATTTCCTCTGAAGTCACTTCTTATGATTAATATAATCTTTAATTTGTTATATTAGCCATCATTAAGTCACTTTCGCACTCTTGGGTGTTTGTACGTTAAAGAAATTGGCTTTTGTTTCAGACTTTGCAGTATTCGTATAAACTAGATATATCCAAGAACATTGTAAAAGGATAGAGAAGTAATTGTGGGGGCCTGGCAGATATTTTTTACATCATCGCTGACCATGGGTGAGGTCCCAAATGACTGGAGGACAGGGATTGTTGTGCCCTTATTCAAGAAGGGCGACAAAGAAAAACCTGGGAACTATAGACCAGTAAACCGGACATCTGTAAGGTACTTGAGAAGATTCTGAGACATAAGATAAACGCATATTTGGAAAGGCAGTGACTAGAAGCAGTCAGCACGGCTTTGTGTATGGGAGATCATGGCTGACAAATTTATTACCGTTCTTTGATGAAGTGACCAGCAACGTTGACGAAGGCAGGGTGGTATACGTAGTCCAATTGACTTTCGTAAGGCCTTCAATAAGGGTTCACATGGTACGCTGCTCTGGAAAGGTAGATTGCATGGAATGGAGTGGGAACATGGCAAATTAGATACAAAATTGTCTTGATGGTAGGGAGCAGAGAGTAATAGTGGAAAGGATTTTTGTCGGATTGGAGGCTTGTCACTAGTGGTGTGCCTCAGTGGTTGGTGCTGGGACCATTACTGCTTGTTATATGTATAATGATTTAGTTTAGAATGTACAAGGCATGATTAGTAAGATTACAGATGACACTAAATAATGTGGTGTCGTGGATAGTGAGGAAGGTTATCAGAAATTGCAGCAGGACCTTGATCAGTTGGAATGTGCACCAAGAAATGGCAAATTGAGTTGAATAGGTATAAATGTGAGATCTTGCATTTTGCAAAGTCAATTCAAGGTTGGAGTTTCATGGTGAATGGTTGGACCTTTAGGGTGTAGTGGAACAGACGGACCCTGGAATTCAGGTGCACGGTTCACTGAAAGTTGATTCAGAGATAGACAGAGCAGTGAAGAAGTCTTTTGTCACACAGGCCTTCATCAGTCTGGGTATTGAATACCGAAGTTGGGGAGTTCTGTGGCAGTTATACAGGATGGTGGTGAGGCTATACCTGTAGCGTTATGTTTAGTTTTGTTCACTTTGCTCTTGGAAAGATGTTATTAAACTGGAAAGAGTGCACAAGAAATTTACACGGATGTTGCCAAGGGCTCTATTGTCTGGATTTTAAGGAGAGGTTGGACAAGCTGGAAATTTTTAACCTTAGGGTGTATGAGACTGATGGCGATCTGACAGAGTATATAAGATCAAGGGAGGCATGAACAGAGTGAATGCACTCAGTCTTTTTTCCCCAGGGTTGGGCAATCTCGGACTAGAGGGATCAGCTGAAGGTCAGAGGAGAAAGAATAAAAGGGAACCTGAGGAACAATTATTTTACACACAGGGTGGTACGCATATGGAATGACCTGCCAGTGGAAGTGGTTGAGGTGCGTGCATTAACAACATTTAACAGGCATTTGGACAAATACTTGTGTAGGAAAGGATTGGAAGGATACTGGGCAATAGCAGGGAAATGGGATTAGTGTAAATGAACATTTTGTTTGGAATGGATCACTTTGGGCCGAATGGAATATTTTTGTGCTGTAGGACTCTATGACTCAAACAACCATTGCTTATCTCTCACTGAATGTTATTTTTTTTTCCAATTCACTGGAACTAAGTTGACCCTCTAGCCTCCAGCTTCCTCGATGTTTGACTATAATGTTCAAAATTTCTATATTGCGTCACAATTCCTCAAAGCTGCTTCAGCGCACGGTTAGTAATTAGTTCTCCAGACCACACAACACCAATCCGAAATAACTGCCCTCTAGTTTGGTTCACAACCTCCTCTCCAACTACCTGATATACACTTCTGGAACTTATTTTTCACAACATGAGCAGTCACTTAGGTAACGCAGTTTCGATGCAAATTGACACCATCCATTATTACTGCCGCACCCATGATTATTTGTTACTCATTCACAGGATGAGGGCGTCGCATTTATAACCAGCATTTATTGCCCATGCCAGAGGGCAGTTAAGAGTCAACAGCGTTGCCTTGGGTCTGGATTCACATGCAGGCCAGACCAGGGAAGGACAGCAGTTTCTTTCCCTAAAGGACAGCAGTGAACCAGATGAGTTTTTTTTCCAACCATCGACAATGGATTCATGGTCTTCATAAACCATTCATTCCTTTTACTTATTGAATTCACATTCCATCATCTGCCATGGTAGGGTTTGAACTTGGATACTCAGAAGATTACCTGTGTCTCTGGGCTAAGATACCGGCGATAATATCACTATGTCATTGCTTCACCTTACATATACTTGCATATCCAATTTCCAGTTTGCGCGACAGTTTTGGTCTCGGTATATAACACACCAATGTTTGCTTCTCCTTGTTATTTGTAAGATCCAACTAAACTGATTCTGTGGGATCTGAAGGACAGAGTCTGAAAAGTTATTAGTGATCGACTTGGACAAGACGTTTGGGAAGGCCCACCTGGACGCTTAGATGATCTGAAGAATTGGTCAGCAATACAGGACAAGCATCAATATCCTCCCTGCTCTGCCAGGATAAGAGTCATCGTATTCTCTCTGCTCCCTCACACTCACTGTACATCTGGCTTAACACCGATTCCCCGAGCAAAGCTCACGCTCTATCTCCAAATAAGGCTCAAGCACGACCACTCTCACTATTGCATTCAGCACATTCCCTCCCCCACTTTTTCTGTCACTGGCCCAGTAGCCCCGCACACTAATAACACTGCATGGATACAACACTGTGGTCAGACTCCCTCCGGAAACCTCACCCTTACCCCCTCCAGCACTAACAGCAGGGACACCCACTCCTACCCTCATTGCTTCCCTCCTCTTCTCCCATTCCAGGAGAAACAGCTTGGAATTGGACAGCAAGGGCCAAGCCAGTGGTGGAGTGCCCGGTATCCGTTCCCTCAGCCCTGACATGTGTGGAGCATCCTAGAGAGAGCTAGAGAGGACCAGGAGGCCTTGTATGGAGATTCTGAAACATCCACGTCCCACCAACTGAGTAAGGAGCAATATTCAGTAAAGAGCAATTCTCAATTTAAACCCACTGTCAGTTTCCACTTCATCTCTCTCACTCGCAAAAGAACAGATATCCCATTGCACAGAGATGCAATGGGATCCCATTGCATTGAAATACACAGAAGTATTGGTAAACACCACAATATACTAACATGCACAATGCATACCAGGAGATAGGCATACACATACAAAGAAGCACACAAAGACATATACAGTCACACACAAATAGACAGAAACACAGATAGAAACACACAGGCTGATACACAGACGGACAGACGTAGTCACAAAAATACCCACACACACAAACACATACATACACACAAAGACACAGACACTCGTGTCATTAAGACACAAATAAATAAGTTTTTGATTTATGAGGAGATCAAGGATTCTAGGGAGAAGGTAGGGGAGTGATTTTGAGGAACTTATAAGAAATGATTGAATGGCATGTCAGACTTGATGGGCCAAATGGCCTAATTCTGTTCCTTTCTTTAATGCTTGTGTGGTGTTATGCTATAAGGTATTCTCTTCCTGGGACAGCAGCAGAGGCCGGGTTTGATACATATTTGACTGGAAAGAGTCAGTGGTAATGTGGGACAGAGTTTCAGGGTGGAATGGTTTATGTCTATTCTTAGTTATTGTATTCTTATATCCGAAAAGGGGCAGTGAGTTGATGTGAGGTTAACACCGTTTTAAAATAATTGATCCCATAATGAAATAAGGATGTTGTGCTACCTGTGATGTCTTCATCCTCAGGGAGCAATGAAGACTTGGTTATTGAAGATATTCAAGGCTGAGCTCGACTGATCTTTGCTGGACAAAGAGTCAATGTTTATTGGGAACAGACAGGAGTCGGATAGTCAGACACAATCGGATCAGCCATGAGGATCCTGAATGATGCAGCCGAATTGTCAACTGCCGCACCTATCCAATGTGTTGTTCCTTCAGTCCAGCCCTCGATGCTGTTACAGAGATATACTGTTGCCTCTACCCTAAGTACTGTTTCCTCAATCCACCACCCGAGTCTGTTACAGAGTAGGGGACCACCCCATTCAGCCACCCCATAGGATCTTTACAATGATTTGGGAGGAGACCATTCTGGCCCTCGAAGGAGTTACACAGGAACATAGAAAGAAGCAATTCAGCTCATTGAGTACATTACGCAGCCCAGGAGGAGCCCATTCAACCCGCCTGAACTGCTGCAGAGGAACTGGGTTGCTGGCGCAGTAGAGATAAATGCATATTTTTACAAAACTGTAACTAGTTTTGAATCAGAGATCACTGCGGGGTCATCAATGAGCAATATTCTATGTCAAATATCTGGATGAAGGGACTAAATGGATCAAAGCTGAATTACCTTGTACACCAAGATGATCATTCAACATATCTTCAAATTGAGGTAGAGAATCTGCATTGTGATATAGACAGCGAAGGTTAGTGAGCAAACCTTCAGCAGAAATAATAACGTGAGTTGTCTATTGTGGTAGGAAGGATAGGACAGCAGGAAACAATTTAAATGGACAGAGATCGTAGAACTCTGTGATGCAGATGTTTCTCATATTCCTGGTACATGAATCATATGAAACCTGTCGCAGATGTAGCAAGTGATTTGGAAGGAAAGTGGAATGATGCTGTTTGTGGCAACGGCTATTAGGTTTAATCAGGAATGTTTTACTGCATCTGTACAGGGCATTGCTGAGACCACACTGGGTGCAGTTTTGATCCTCTAAACTAAAAAAACGGATGTAATTCCTTTCGAAGGTGTTCAAAGATGCTTCCCTTTACTCCTTCCTGAAATGAAGGCCTTTTGTTATCGGGGATTGTCTGCTAAGGTCTTAGATGAGAAATCTTTTTGAAGCACGATTTTCAGAAAAGTGTTTCAGCTGGATACATATTTTCTCTTCTTAAGGAGACTAAAGTTAGAGAATTTTTAATGAATGTGATTTGTTGATATAAACGCAAATATTATGAAGATATCAACCCACTTATAAAAATTACGCAGACACATATAAAGATGTCATCAAATTATAAAGCGGGTACTTTTTCTTTGCTAATGAAAGGCACTGTGCACATGTTCATGTCGATCGCACATGGTCCAGTTTGGTGTTCAGTTGACATTACAGTATTTTTCCACACAGAGAGGGAGAAAAATATTGCCTGCCTCAGAAGCAGCAGCCAATTAGTCTCTCTCTCTTACTTTGTTCTGACTGAAAACAAGGTGTAAGAGCAGAAAATCCCTGAGTCATCTTTACCATTTCTGGAGGATTCCTGATGAGGATTCATAGGAATCTCTCCACTGCCCGAAGCAAAGGGAGTTCAGCCAAATCCAACTGTTCCGGGAAGAAATGCGCATTCCCACAGACTTGTGTGAGCAGAATAACTTCAAAGGCAGAGAAACATTTGGAACACTCGATCATTTTACCGTTCATTCAGAGTTCAACTTTCTGTGTCTCACATTTTTCTAGAAAATTACTCAGTCTGAAAGCTATTTCACTGGCCACAGCAATCAATTGGTTGCATTTAAAATTTGCTTTCACCAGTACAGGCGTGGAAAAAGACATCAGTGACCTCGAACATTGGTCAGAACACGATCAAGAGATTCTCAAAGGGCTGTTAAAGTTTGTGATGACTGGATATTTCCATTTACTCAAAATTGTGTATGGTAAACATTTGACAGATAAATGAGTGTAGGAAAATGGTAGACAGAAAAGTGCTGCTGAGACCATCATCAGATCATAGTGCGTGGTGGAGCAGTGACACAGTGTCTGATGACCCACTCTTGCTCCACAATCCCATGTTACTATGTTGCATTCAGTCCGTCACAGCTCCTGCACAGGAGCAGATGGAGGTCACTTGCTCCAAATACCTGGTCCACAGTAACACAGGATCTCATTCAATCCCTAGAGACTGTCACACACGGTTTGATACGTGTTGTAAAATGTTATTTGGAAATCCAGTCTGGCTTCGAAAGATGCCTCTGGTCTCCTCAGAAAGTGCTTCCTCTCTGCAACTTGTACTTCATTTGTTGGTCATGGTCTAGACCAAGATCCATTCTGAATAAAGCCACATACCTCACCCAGAGTTTACTCAAAAGTGCTTTGCTCTCTCTGATTGCAACATTCAATAACAGAACGTCGAGGAACATTACAACTTTTAACTTTGTAATTACAGAAAATATGAACATGATCAGGTAATTCGGACGGCCAAGCCATTGTATATGATCATGGCTGATCTACTGTTAGCATTAACTCCTCTTCAATACTCAATCCATCACACCCGCGAGTTCTCTGACAAGTCAAAAATACATCTACCTCCTCTTTAAATACTTTCAGTGATTAAGATCCCTTAACTCACTAGCCCAGATAATTTCAGACATTGATTTCCCTCTGTGAGAGGAAAAAGACTCCCCACACAGACACCGTCACCTATTGATATGAACAAGAGGTGAACACAGGGGCTCAGGAAAGAGTGAATGGCCTTGATATCAAGGCAGTATTTGACTGAGGATGTCATCGGGACCATCTAATTATTTGAGTTTAATGGGAATCAGGTGTTCCCTCCCTACTGGTTGGGGTGTTTCAGAGCACAAAGGAAGATATTTGTGGGTGGTGGCTGACAATCCTCTCAGTCCCAGGACATCCGTTCAGGAGATCCTCAAGTTCACTTCCTCAACAGAAACATCTTCAGCTCCTTCGTCAACGTCTACGCGCCCACACCCCGGCACCACTCTTCCCCCATCCATCATAAGATCAGAAGCGGGGTGATCACTGAAGATCACACAATGTTCAGAACATTTTGTCCCTCCTCAGCTCCTGAACCAGTCTTTGTGTCCATGTGCAGCAAGACCTAGACAGCAGTCAGGTTTGTGCTGTTAAAGTGTCGGTAACATTCATGTAACAGCACGGCCAGACACTGCACATTTCCACAGTTAAAAGAGGAGCTCATTCAGCACCTCAAGCTGGTTACATGGATATATGGTAGCCATTCAGCCTATCGAAACGACTGAAGAAGAAGAGGGACAGTCCATTCAATCGTACTGCCTGATCCCCAGAAAGAGGAGGGCTCTGGTCAGTACATTGAGCTTTTAAACAGGAACAGGCAGAGCCCAATCAGACCCTTGATACTGGTCTATGGAAGCGGGAGGTGGCCATTCAGCCCCTTAAGACATTTATACAGGAACATGTGGGTGTCATTGATGCTCCAACCTGAAAAACCAATGGACCAGAGAATGCACTCAGATGGCTCACGATGTTCCTCGTGGCTCCATTGTCTGTGGAACACATGATACTTTCATATGTTTCGCCGGCAGTGAGGAAGGAAGCCAAATGTTTTGTACCAAGTCTCAAAGAGGCATCTTCTATCTCTGAAGACAGACCTATGTTCTCCATGGAGGTAAGAGGCTGATGGGAATTGTTAACTGTTTTAGTATGAAGGTATTGAACCTCCTGTCGGGATTATGGATTACATGACGTTCATAATGTGGGGAGAGGTTAGTCAAAGACTGACCCCGTCTCTCTCTCTCAATCGAAATGGGGAGTAGTGTGGGGTGGGAGGGACGTTCCCAGAGGCTTTTAAACTATCGACAATCATGTAAACCTAGTAATAAACAAGCCATGGAATTTATCACCTTATCACTGTCTGTTTGGAATATAATGAGTGACTATCCATCCCCTTAAGGTTCAATGCAATCACCTCTTATTTCCTCCAAGCGCTACAGATTACTCCTCATGCACTCCCGATGGTACAATCATCCAACAATGAGTCTGGCGAAACTCTTTTACACTCGGCCAAGAAGATTATTCCTTATAAAAGAGAGAAAATCTGCCCACAATACTCCAAATACTATCTCAACAACACTCTCAGGGTTGATCACAATAATTCTGTTCCCTTACTTAGCTGTCTCAGCTTGTTTCCTGTGCTGTAAAAAGCCATTAATTCTCTCTACACTGCCAATGATGTGGAACTTAGAAGTTCCTTACGTCTGTATGTCAGCATCAATAAAGTCATCACCAGAGGTGCCAATGGAGATGAATATCACTCTCGGAGGGAGACTCAATGAGAAAGAATTCACTCGAAACAGGGAATGATCACCTACCTGAATGAAAATGACTTGCAGGAACATGGAAATCAGGCAGAGGAAGGGAGCGATCTTTTCTTTTGTTTGCTCTCACGGGATGTGTGCAGCACTGGTCAGACTAGTATGTTATGCTGATCCTGAACTGAGTACCTAGTTCAGCGTTCCACGGGACAATACAGAGTAAAACACACCGCAGTGGGTTTGCAGACACACAGATACCTTATCAGGGAAAGATGACCCATCGACTTCTCTACAGGACATGAGGCAAACAGATAGGCTTTGTTAAAACAAATGGTGATGAATTCATTTGCATTCCATCAACTTCCTTCATGAGACACCAAAAGATTATTATTCTGTGCTGCTTGATTATGAGTCAATGACTTGACCACCATGCACTGTCTGTCCATCTGACAGATTCTGTGGAGAGAACAAATTAACCAGCTCAAGTGCACATATTTGGTGATGTAAACAAAATTAGAAGAGACTTGAAACGTTTATATCTGGATTTACCAAAGGCACAAATGATGAATTATTCAGCAGTTGCACTGAGACTGAGAAGGAGACTGAAATATCCTGATAGTGGCCTTGGGCAGGATTGGTGAGTGGGGAGAATATGTAGGAATGTAAATCTGTATGGAGGAAAAAGATCTTTGAGTTTAAGAACAGTCTGGTTTCTCCTCGCATATTGTTGAGTAAGTTGTGAATAGTAATTTGATAGTTATAATTTGTAAGGAATAAAATTTTTGACTGTATCTGAAAACGATGACTTCCACATTCTAAAATTTGAATGTGAACAGCAATTCAGTACAACTCAGTTTAATGGTCAGATAGAATGACTTACCAGGAAAACCAACTGTAGCGAGGATGGGATAATAACCACCTTGACTAATCCAAATGATATCTTCGACCCGTGATGCTAATGATATCCAAGGCTGAGAAAGGTAGTAAAGACCCCAGGATAAACTCCTATGTGTTATTATAATATTCCAGTCTAATGTTCTCAGACTCTGATCCATTATTGGAACATTCCAGTCTAATGTTCTCAGATTCTGATGCATTATTGGAACATTCCAATCTAATGTTCTCAGATTCTGATCCATTATTGGAACATTCCAGTCTAATGTTCTCAGATTCTGATCTCTCCTCCCCCTGTCTCTCGAGCTGCTGATCTCTGTTAGTCCAGTCGTTGATGCTCCCGCCGATACTGGGATGACACATTGAACCGAGTCCTTAATTAATAGAAGAGGCAAACCCTCCAGTGACACATTTACAATCCACGGAGACTGACATCAATCACAGTCACTGAACAAATAGCTCCAGCCAACGCCTGTCAATTCAATATTGTTTAATTAAAATTCAAAACAATGATTCAAACTTTCGCATTCTGGATGGGATTTGTGTGAGTGACTGATGGAACAAATCTTGAGGCTGGTAGATCAATTGAGTGCAACCATTCAATCTGACTTGGATGCAGGAGAAATGTCATAAGTTTCTCAGAATGTAAACATGCTTCTCTGTTTATAAATGGAGAACATCCTGGAACTACTGACAAGCATTATAATTTCAGTAAAACTTTGAGACAATTTTTATTGTTCATGATCTGAGGGGAATGTGTGCCTGAGAAACATGGAGTTATAACAGACAAATGGCATGGCTATGTTCACAGAAAATTGAACGTGACAAATGCAATTCAGATTGTTATTCCAGTTTCGGAGAGAGGCAGATGTGGGCTGTGCTATTGATGTTATCGATAATAGTGAACTGTGATAAAGTGTCATTTACTGGACTTCAATTACAGTGTGATTATGGCATTGTGGAGGAGACAGAAAACAGAGAGAATTGGGGCATATGGCAGTACAGACTGGAGGGAGGGACAATAATATTCCTCAGTCATCAGTATTGGAATGTTACCCTTTATAACTCATATGAAGAACAGATTCAAGAATACATTTAAAGTGAGGAATGAGGAGTAAAGTCTGTTTATTGAACACAAAATACAGGACAAAATGATTTTCTGTCCATACTAAACTATGGAAAGTACAAAGAGATAAGATGCACTCATGATATTGAGCTACATAAATTGAAATGTGCATTTAAAAACCACGGAAGTGGTGTGCAGTCTTTATCAATCATTATTTGGCCGACAGCTTAGATGCTGATTTCCCCTCTGTCCGTGATCCACCTCATTGAGATTCTCTGACGCAGTATCTCAGTATCGAGCAGGATTCTCAGTCCCTGCTGCTGTTCACCCAGTCTGTTTAAATTTAACCACCTTCTCACTGTAAAAAAAAATCACTTGGCCTTTTGGACTCTGTTTAACTGTCAGCAAGTCAGCTCTGTGATATTATCGAAGATAAACGCTCTGGAACCACAGCCAGTATCCGCATAGGGCTCAGAGTATGGCACTAGATAAAGGCCTTGCAGTCCGTGAGAATTTCTAAATAAAACTTCCATTTTCTGTCTGTTCCTGTCTATCTCCCCTCATGCTGTCTTCTAATCTATCCAACTCACCCTCGTTTAGCATCCCTCCAATCACTCCCTGTTTCCAAATTGTGCAGTTGTACAGCTTGATGTTTGACTGGGGCAACACTACTATTATAGGACAAGCCAAACAGAGAACAGCCAGGCAATTCCTTGAGGCATGGCACTCATCCACAGATTCTATCAACAAACACATCGACCTGGACCCAATGTACCATCCACTGCAGCAGAGAGCTGGAACTGACAACCGGAAGCGGCAGAGACAAACGCCGGAGGAAACATCACAGAAGCGCTTCACAGGAGGCTCCCAAGCATTGAGGATGTCACCTAGACAGGGGAAAAAACGTCTGCAACACAAATTACCACCTCGGCGAACAGAACCACAACAACGAGCACCCAAGCTACAAATCTTTTCACAAACGTTGTGGCCATTTTGGAGAAATGGATAGAGCAGGGACAGGATTGATCGTTGGAGGGTCCGGGGTTTATATGCTTCATTAAGAACAAGGAAGGTACTAAAAGTGGCGGGGGGGGGGGGGGGGTGGTATTGTTAATCAAAGACAATATTACGGTGGCAGAAAGGATGTTTGATAAGGACTCATCCACTGAGTTAGTATGGGAAGAGGTTAGAAACAAAAACGGAGAGGTCACCCTGTTGACAGTTCTGTATTGCCCGCTGAAAAGTTCCAGAGACGTAGAGTAAGGATTATAAAGATGATACTGGATAGGAGCGAAAATAACAGAGTAGTTGTTATGGAGGACTTTACGTTTCCAAATATTGACTGGAAATGCTACAGTTCAATTAACTTATATGGATCAGTTTTTGTCCAATGTGTGCAGAATGGTTTCCTGACACAGTATGTACATAGGTCAACAAGGTACAAGGCTAAATTGGATTTGGTACTGGGTAATTAACCAGACCAGGTATTAGATTTGGAGGGAGGTGAACACTTGGCTGATAGTGACCACAATTCAGTTATGTCTACGTTAGCGATGGAAAGGGACATATCTATACCGCAGGGCAAGTGTTATAGCTGGGGGAAAGGCAATTATGATGCGATTAGGAAAGGTTTTAGGATACATAGGATGGAGAAGGAAACTGCAGAGGATGGGCACAATTTAAATGTGGAGCTTTTTCAGACAACAGCTACTGTGTGTCCTTGATAAGTTTATTCCTGTCCGGAAAGATGGAAGTAGTCGAGTGAGGCTGCTGTGGCTTACTAAAGTAGTTGAATCTCTTGTCAAGAGGAAGAAGGAGGCTTATGTAAAGATGAAACTTGAAGGCTCAGTTCGGATGCTTGAGAGTTACAAGTTATCCTGGAAGGACTTAAAGAAAGAGATAAGAATAGCCAAGAGAGAGCATGAGAAGTCTTTGGCAAGTAGGATCCAGGAAAACCCTCAAGCTTTGTATCAGTATGTCAGGAATAAAAGAATGACCAAATTAAGATTAGGGCCAATCAAGGACAGTAGTATGAAGTTGCGTGTGTGGTCCAAGAAGATAGGACAGGCACTAAATAAATATTTGAATCAGTATTCACAATAGAAAGACAATGCTATCGAGGCCTATATGGAGTAAAGGCTATTAGACTAGATGGGATTGAGATTCGTAAGGTGGAGATGTTAGTAATTCTGGAGAGTGTGAAAATAGATAAGTCCCCTTGGCCAGATGGGATTAATCCTAGGATTCTCTGAGAAGTTAGGGAGAAGGTTACACAACCATTGGTTCAAATCTTTACATCGCCATTGTCTACAGGAATAGTGCCAGAAGACTGGACGATAGCAAATGTTGTTCCTTTGTTCAAGAAATGGAGAGGAGACAACCCTGGTAATTATATACCAGGCTTACTTTGGTTATGGGTAAAGTGTTGGAAAGGATTACAAGAGATAAGATTTATTATCATCTAGAACGGAATCATTTGATTAGGGATAGTCAAGGTTTTGTGAAGGGTATATCATGCTTCACAAATCTTATTGAGTTCATTGAGAAGGTGACCAATAGGTGGATGAGGGTAAAGTGGGGTATAAGGATTTCAGTAAAACATTTGATAAGTCCCCCATGTTAGGCTATTGCAGAAAATATGGAGTGTAGTGTTGGAAAAGCAGAACAGATGAGGCAGCATCCAAGGAGTAGGAGAGTCGATGTTTCATTTGTAAGCCCTTCATCAGGAATCAGTTTTCTGGTCTCCAGCATCTGCAGTCTTCACTTTCTCCTAGCTCCTCGGATGCTGCCTGACCTGCTGTGCTTTTCCAGCACCACACATTCGACTTTGATCTCAAACATCTGTAGTCCTTACTTTCTCACAGAAAATACGGAAACGTGGAATTGAGGGTGATTTAGCGGTTTGGAACAGAAATTGGCGAGCTGAAAGAAGACGGTGGCTGGTAGGTGATGTGGAATGTTCATCCTCAAGTTCAGTCGCTAGTGATATACTGTATAAGTGTGTTTTGGGGCGACTGTTTGTCTTTTTGAAAATGACCTTAATGAGGGAATAGAAGGATGAGTTAGCAAATTTACGGTTTGCAGTAAGGTCAGTGGAGAGATGGGTAGTGCTGAAGAATGTTGCAGGTACTGAGCTGTAATGTTCTATGTTTATGGACCTACAATGGGCTGAATAGCTTCCTTCTGTGATGTAACAATTCTGAGGTACTCTGACCCACAATAAAAGCTTTAGGTGCCTGGAGAGACAAGCTGGTCCAGTAAAGGATACACACTGCACAAACATCCATCATCTCTTCCTGTTGTCTGATATGCAGCGGCCTCAAAATATCTGCCCAAACAAAATAGATTGATTCAAATTCACGCAGTCAGGAGGACGATCACCAGAGGGGATTGCCATCAGAAGCTTTAATGAATAATAAGATTTCAGAATAACACAAACAATAAAATAATATCACAGCAGCATAACCATTGGCAGCAGAGTAAAAACTTACAGTTGCAAATAGTTCCAAGTTCAACGTTGTGTTCAGTTTTGGTCACCTTGCTATAGGAAGGATGGAATTAAACTGAAACGTTACAAGGATGTTGCCAGGACTCAAGGGTCTGAGTCATAGGGAGAGATTGGATAAGTGGGACATTTCTCTTTAGAGCGCAGGAGACTGATGGGTGGCATGAAGTGCTTCGAGAGTCTAGTCATGGCTCCCATCAGTTTCAGTCTCCCAGCCTGCCTCGATCCCCTACAATTTTCCTACCAGTGGAATGGGTTCATAGCGGCTGCCATATCCCTGGAACATCTGGACAACAAGGACACCCACGTCCGATTCCTGCTCATTGACTATAGGTTCTCCTTCAACACCATTATTCCCTTCAGAATAATCACAAAACTTAGTCTTGGCTCCGCCCTCTGAAGTTGGATCCTCAGCTTTCTGACCTACAGTGCGCAATCAGTGAAAATAGGTAAGTGTGTCTCTTCCTTGATAACATTCAACACTGAAATCCCAAAGGATGTGTCATCAGCCCCCTACTATACCCCTGTACACTCACAACTGTATTGCCAAATTTTGAACGAATGCCATCTACATGTTCACTGATGACACCATCATAGTAGGACAGATATGTAATGATAGCAAGTCAAAATACAGAACGGAAATAGAGGACTTGGTAATGTGCTGCACTGAGACCATCCTCTCTTTCAACGTCGGCAGAACTAACCAACTGATCAATGACTTCAGAAAGAAAGGAGGAGAACATGCTCCCATCTGCATCAATGGAACTGAAGTTGAAAGGGTGGAAAGCATTACGTTGCTTGGAGTGATGATAACCGACTTCCCATGTAGATGTGACAGTCGAAATGGCACAAGAATGCCTCTTCTTTCTCTGGCAGCTCAGGACATTTGACATGTCCACAAGGACCCTCACCAATGTCTACAAATGCATCACTGACAGCAAACTATCTGGGTGCATAATGACCTGGTGTGGTCACAGCCCTGCCCAGGAGAGTAAAAGAAATGACTGAAGGTTGTGTGCACAGCCCATGCCATCACGGAAACCAATGTCCCATCTATTGTGTCCATTTACACAGCTCACTGCCGTGGAAAGGCTGACAACATTATCAAAGGCCCATCGCACCCTGGATCTCCTACAATCTCTTCCATCATGCAGACACTACAGAAGCTTGAACACACAAACCAGCGGCTCATGAACAGCATCTTACCAGCCATTATTAAACTAAGGAATGGACTCTCTAACTTCAAATAATGCTGATCTTGCTCACATTGATGTTGCCTATTGCATGCCCTTTCTGGTGTAGCCTGTATGCCTCAGTCTAAGTTTTTCCTTTACCCTATGATCTGTATGTCCTTGCTTATTATAGGAGCGAGATTCCCCAGCTAGGGTCAAAGACTATGGAGGCAGACAGGGCACAGGCACGGAATGGACTTAAATTCAAGCAAAATCTGGATAATGCTGGAAGAATACCATAGGATCTTCCTTGAATCTGGCGTTGACATGAGAAGACAATCCTTTCCTTAATCTTTAGCTCAGATCAGAAGGCAAATCAATGACACACTTCGATATTGCAGTAAAAATACAGTATTTTTATACGTTCTGTGTTGCAATGATCATACACAACTTTGTCAGTGTACCCTCCACTCCCCTTCTGCAAAACCAATTTTGTAAAACATCTGATCAATGATGGACACTCGCATGGACAGCCCGAGCTTCTTATTTGTTTCGGATGTTTAACGATTTTTGTTATCTCTAGTCCTTGGGAACTTTCTATAATGCATTCCAAAGTTCGGGGCTGTGCCCTTTTTAGTCATACCCCTCATTGTTTATCTTGAATGATTGCATGAATTCTATTCTCCAATGGGCAGGCTATTTCTTACCAAATTCCGTAATCACATTTTACATTAAAAAGTTGATTCTGTTACAAAATTCGTAATATTATTATTATTTCTACTATTAACCTTTCTTCTTAGCGCATTAGACAAGACATGTCAGGCATCTCTTTAAAGTTTTATAATTATGTTGAAATCTGTGTCCATGATTATTTACCAAATATTTAACTAGAACTTATTACTATTGTAAACAGTTTCAAAAGCGCAGCTTGAGTTGCTGTTTTTGTGGATGAAAAGAATCCTTACTGAGATCAGAATAAGTTACCTTTTGTAGTGATTCTTCAAAATGTTTGTGCTACGATTTCATTATTTCATCTGTGTTCTGTTACAAATCATCAATTTTTTCAAAAAAGAACTTTCTTTATCACTATGTTGGCATGTTTCAGAATCTTGCGAATCAGATTATCCTTTCTTTTGCCTTGGAATAATACCCTTCTCAAAGGCTCTTTTTTCACTAATGCTGAAGCAATCTATTTTAATTTCTGGCTATTTTGTGGCTCTTCAAAAACAGACAGTTGAAATAGACTTTTAAATTTTGGCCACTACATGTCTCTTAAAAAAAGGCAGCTCCAACTCTCACTATGATCTGCCAGAACTGTGTATAAACAAAGAGTGTCACTCTACTTAGATACATGTGACAATGAATCCTATCAAATCAAATGAAACCAAATTTAATGATAGAGAGAGAGAAATTGTCACAAGGTCAATAAACCCAGATCGAACACTGCAGCCTGCCACATCCAGCCAATAATCGTGATAGACGATTAAACAACTAACTGAATTATTCCCATTCTATCAATGGATCAGCTCTGCACATCAGTGTAAAAAAAAACAAGGAAATACCATCCTAGCCAGGGGTGTTGAATCCTAGCCAGGGGTGTTGAATCAATGATTCAATTCACCGTCATCATGATGCCCACAGAATCACAGATCAGTCTTCAACCAATTCGATTCGCTGCACGTGCCATGAAGAAACAGCTGAACACAGTAGATACGACAAAGGCAATGGGTTCTGACACCATTCCTGCAATAGGACTGAAGACTTGTGTTGCACAACAAGCCATGTCCCTGGGGAAGCAATTTCCTTCCAGCTCCAACTCTGACATCTCCCTGGCAATGTGGAAAATTACTCAGTGTGTCCAGTTCCTAAACGGGGAAAAATTACAATCTGACCAATTACAACCCTCTCAGTCTCATCGCAATAGTCAAATTGGGAGTTCGTTTTGATAGAGCTGTCAAGCAGCACAGGCATAACTTCCTCAGTGTGGTTTCTGATAGGTCCCCATGTGGAGATGGTGCTGTTTTGGAAAAGTCACTGGATTAATAATCCAGACCAGGCTAATGCTCTGGCAGCTGGTGGAAGTTAAAAACAATTAATAAAGTATCGAGATCTCAAATCTGGTGTCAGTAACAGTGACCTTGAAGTCAATGTCGATCGTAAACACCAATTTGCTTTTCCAATGTACTTTGAGGAAGTGAATCTCCCGTGCTTTCCTGGTCTGGCCTAAAAGTGACTCCAGACACACAGACATGTGATAAACTCTTCAATGGTCTCTGAAAAGGCCAAGCAAGACACTCTATTGTATCAAACTGCTCTGACATCTTAAAGGATAAAACCTGACAGAACACCCAGCCCCCTCAGTATGGAAAAGGGAACTGGAAAGACAGTCCTGTTGACCCTGCAGAGACGTCCTTCCTAACAGCTGTGAACTTGTGACAACATTTACAGAGCTTTCCCAAAGACCGCACAGAAACATCGGGAATGTAATAGGCCATACAGTACATTGAGCCTGCCCCATTCTAGTTAATGTCTAAACATCTCCTCAATGCACTTTCCCCACACACTGTACACATCCCTTAATGTGATTAACATTGTGAAGCTATAAAATAGGAACTGCGGTACTTGGTCTGTCGAGTTTGCTATCCAATTCAATATAATGATGGCTGACCCTTTATTTCTACACCATACTCCTGCTCTGTCCTCCATCCTTTCGGTGTCTAGACATCCTTATTAGTCTTTTGTTCCTTGTCTTCCACAGCCTTATTTGAGAGAGAATTCCCAGGTTCACCAGTCTCTGAGTGCAGACATTTATTCGTATCTAAATGTACCTAATACTGTGGCCTCTTGTTTTAGACGTTCCAGCCAGGGGAATTATCATCACTGCTTCCAATCTATCTAACCCTGTCAGTGTTTTATATATCTCACTGAGATCTCCACTCATTTTCCTAAACCCCATGGAATACAGGCTCAGTCGCCCCAAACTCTGCTCCCACAAAAGGTCTGTCATCCCAGAGATTAGTCTGGTCAGCCTTCGCTGCACTCCCTCAATGTCGGGTTTGTCCTTTATTAGGTACGGAGACCAAAACTGCACACAACACTGCACAATGTTCGAGTTGAGGTCTCACCAAGAGCATGTTCAGCTGCACTGAGACACCCTTACTGCTGGACTCAAGCCCACCTGAAATGAGGGTCAACACCCCATTTATCTTCCTGACTGCTTTCTGCTCCTGCAATATTGCTTTCAGTGACTGGTGTACAGGGAGATCCCAGAACCTTTTCAATGTTACAGCTCCCCACATGGTGGGTCTGCGTAAACTGGTCTGTGTGCCAATGTATTCCCAGTATTGGCTTCTGTCTTCAGAACTCACTGCCCTGCATGGAACTCAGATGTCTGTTCAAACAATAACAGAAGAAAGGTGCAGTTCCCTTCATAGATCGACATTTCTCAATCACTCCCTTTTCCAATGGTTAGTTGGAATTTTAGTGTTTCCCAACAAAGTAGGCAATATCTCATCTATCCACACTGCTCTTCATCTGCCACATATTTACTCAGTCACTCCATTTGTTTCAATCACCTTGAAGTTTTTTTCACATCCTCCTCACTTTTCAAAATCCTAGTTCCGTCAGGCAGACTTGGAAACTTTGCATTTGATTCCCTCAACGAGATGTTTGAGGTGTATTGTGAATATCTGGCGCCCCAGCACCAATCATTGCGATGCCTCATGAGCCTTCCAAACTGAAAACCATCCATTTATTCCTACTCATTGTTTCCTGTCAACACTCCCATTTTAACACCATGTTCATATATTACCCCCTATCCCATGTGTTTTTACTTTGCACACTAGGCTTGGGACTCTTCAAAATTCTTGCTGAAAATCCAAGTTCAGTGCCTCTATTGTTTTTTTTCTGTAATTAATCTACCAGTCAGTTTCTTAAATATGTTTCCCATTTCATCAATGTGTGTTGATTTTTTCCTATGCCCATTATTTTCAGCTCCAATAATTACTCCAAATTAGTTTATTTACTAATTTAATTCTACATAATTTTCTCATCAGACTCAGGTTTTCTCCTATTGCTGGGAAGGCTTTGTTTATGTATTTTACTGTGAAGGCACAAGTGAAGTAGTTGTGTCATGTTTCTCTGTTCTCTATTCTCCATTCCCTGGTTTCAGACTGTAAGGAAGCCTGACACTTTGGCTAAAAAGAACAGATGTCCATTCCCCTTGTAATCTTAAAGCTGAATTACTTAACCACTCAACTTCCTCTGCTCCAAAATAAATAACTCGAGCTTACCCAGCCTCTCTCCACAGCTCATATGTTCCATCACAGGGAACATCCTGGTGAATCTCTTCTGCACCTCATCCAGTACAATCACATCCTTCCTGTAATGTGGCTCCCAGAACTGCACACAATATTTCATTTGGACTTACCAAAGTGCTATCTAAAACTCGTATAATCTTTGGGTCAATGAATAAAGGCTTTATCTACAGTCATGCTGAACTCATCAATTATATCCAGTCACATTCAGGGATGTGTTGAGAAGCACGCTCTGAGCTTCCTAATATGATGCCATTCATTGAATCCTCCCCTGACTGTTTCCTTCTTCCAAAGTGTATCACTTCATATTTATCAGGGTTACATTCCATCTGCCATTGATCTGACCATCTGACCATTCCAGCTGTATCTTCCTGTAACATAAGACCTTCCTCCTCACTGCCAACCACCTGGCCAATCTTTGAGTCAAACACAAACTTACTTATCACACTCCCCCTACCCATTTCACATTCACTTCACTTATGAATAACACAAATAATAAGGGACACAGCATTGATCTCTGTGGTACACCGGGGAAATTAGTCTCCAGTCACACAAACACCCTTCTACCATAAAGTTGAGTTGGGATGCAATTTGGTAAGTCACTAATAGGCCCTACATGTTCCACTTGATATACGTGAAGAATGTCTGGGGATTCTCCTTAATCTTTCCCTGCCAACAGGCTTCCATGCCCCTGTGTTAGTCAGTCCCCTCCGAGGGAAGAATTTCCTCCTTATTACGGTCTTAAATGGCATATCCCTTATCCTGTCATTATTTGCCTTAAATATAGAGTAGACAGCTAGAGAAACATCCTATTTATTTCCACCTCATCACATGTATCATAGAGTTTTGAAATTTCACTGCGATCACCTCTCATGCCTTGAAACTGAAAAGGTCACAAGACAAATCTCCCCATCAGAAAATCTTGTCATCTCAGGAGTTAATCTGGAGAATGTCCATTTCATGTCCTCTGTGATCAGTGTAATCTTTCTTAGATTAGGTCACCAACACTGCACTCAATACCTCAGGTACACTCTCACCAACACTCTATGCAACTGCTTCATGATGTCTTTACCTCTATATTCCGATTCCCTGAAACAAACTCCAACCTAACTTTAGCTTTCCAATTTCACGTATTCCTCCAAATACCATTCACACTAATTGCATTTACGAACTCACTTTGCGAGTTATAGAGGCATAGAGATGTAAAGCATGGAAACAGACCCTTCAGTCCAATCCGTCCATGTCTAGCAGATATCCCAACTCAATCTAGTCCCACCTGCCCGCATCCGGGCCATATTCCTCCAAACTCTTGCTATTCATATAACCATCCAAATGCTTTTAAAATGCTGCAATTGTACCAGTCTCCACCACATCCTCTGGCAGCTCATTCCATACACGTACCACCGTCTGTGTGAAAAAGTTGCCCTTAGGTCTCTTTCACGTTTAGATTTCTTGAAGTGTGGAACCAAGTCCACAACAACCCGCTGAAGCGCAACCCACCCAGACCCATCCCCCTACATTTACCACTTAAACTAACACTGCGGGTAATTAAGGATAGCCAATTCACCTAAACTGCACATTTTTAGATTGTGGGAGGAAACCCACGCAGACATAGGGAGAATGTGCAAAGTCCTCACAGACTGAAACAGGAATTGTAACCTGAGTCTCTGGCGTCGTGAGACAGCATTGTTAGCCACTGTGCCACCGTGCCGCCCAACATCTTTCTCCTCTCACCCAAACCTATGCCCTTTCGTTCTGGACTCCATGACACCAGGGAAAAGACTTTATCCATTTATCCTCTCCATGCCCTTCATAATTTTGTACATCTCTATAAGGTGTACTCAGCCTCCAACGCTCAAGGGAAAACAGCCCCAGCCTGTACAGCGTCTCCCTTTACCTCAAATCCTCCAACCCTGTCAACATCCTTGTAAATCTTTCCTGAACCCTTTCCATTTTTACAACATATTTCCGATAGGAAGGAGACCAGAATTCCACGCAATATTCCAACAGTGGCCTAACCAGTGTCCCGTACAGCTGCAACATGACCTCCCAACTCCAATACTCAATACTCTAACCAATAAAGGAAAGCATACCAAACGCCGCCTTAGCTATCCTATCTACCTGCGACTCCACTTTCAAGGAGCCATGAACCTGCACTCCAAGGTCTCTTTGTTCAGCAACACTCCCCAGGACATTGCCATTAAGTGTATAAGTCCTGCTAAAATTTGCTTTCTCAAAATGCAGCACCTCGCATTTATCTGAATTAAACTCCATCTGCCACTTCTCAGCACATTGGCCCATCTGATCAAGATCCTGTTGTACTCTGAGGTAACCTTCTTCACTGTCCACTACATCTCCTGCTTTGTTGTCATCTGCAAACTTACTAACGATACCTCATACGCTCGCATTCAAATCATTTATGCAATTGACAAAAAATAGAGGACCCAGCAATGATCCTTGTGGTACTCCACAGGTCACAGGTCTCCAGTCTGAAAAACAACCCTCCACCTTAACCCTCTGTCTTCAAAATTGAGTGGGTTCTGTATCCAAACAGCTAGTTGTCCCTGTATTCCGTGAGATCTAAACTTGCTAACCAGTCTCCCATGGAGAATCTTGTCGAATGCGTTAGTGAAGTCCATATAGATCACATCTACCGCTCTGCCCTCTTCGTTACTTCTTCAAAAAACTCAATCAAGATTGTGAGATATGATTTCCCACGGAAAGACCATGTTGACTATCCCTAATCAGTCCTTGTCTTTCCAAATGCATGTACATCCTGTCCTTCAGGATTCCCTTCAACAACTTGTCCACCACCGACGTCAGGCTCACTGGCCTATAGTTCCCTGGCTTGTCCGTACCACCCTTCTTAAACAGTGGTGCTACGTTTGCCAAACTCCAGTCTTCTGGCACCTTTCCTGTGACTATCAATGGTACAAATGTCTCAGCAAGAAGCCCAGCAATCACTTCTCTGGCTTTCCACAGAGTTCTATAGTACACCTGTTCAGGTCCTGGGGAATTATCCACCTTTACCCGTTTCAAGACATCCAGCACTTCCTCCTCTGTAATATGGACATTTTTCTACGTGTAACCATCTATTTCCTGACATTCTATATCTTCCATATCCGTTTCCACGGTAAATACTGATGCAAAATGCTCGTTTAGTATCTGCCCCATTTCCTGCAGCTCCACACAAGGACTGCCTTGCTGATCTTTGAGGGGCTCTATTCTCTCCCTAGTTATGATTTTGACCTTAATGTATTTGTAAAAATCCTTTGGATTCTCCATAATTCTGTTTGCTAAAGCTATGTCCCCTTTTTGCCCTCCTGATTTCCCTCTTAAGTATATTCCTACTGCCTTTATACTCTTCTACGGATTCTCTCGATCTATCCTGTCTCTACCTGACAGATGCTTCCTTCTTTTTATTAATTAAACCCTTTAGTTAGCCAGCATTCCCTATACCTACCAGCCTTTCCTTTCATCCTAACAGGAATATACTTTCTCTGGATTCTTGTTATCTCATTTCTGAAGGTTTCCCATTTTCCAGCCATCCATTTACCTGTGAACATCTGCCCCCAATCAGGTTTTGAAAATTCTTGCCAATACCGTCAAAATGGGCCTTTCTTCAATTTAGAACTTCAACTTTTAGATCTGGTCTATCCTTTTCCATAATTATTTTAAATATAATAGAATTATGGTAGCTGGCCCCAAAGTGCACCTTCACTGTCACCTCAGTCACCTGCCCTGCCTTATTTCCCCAGAGTGGGTCAAGTTTTGCACCTTCTCTAGTAGGTTCAACCACATACTGAATCAGAAAATTTTCTTGTACACACTTAATAAATTCCTCTCCATCCAGACCCTTCACGCGTGGCAGTCCTCGTCTATGTTTGGAAAGTTAAAATCTCCCACCTTAATCACCCTATTTTCTTACAGATAGCTGAGATCTTCTTGCAAGTTTGTTTCTCAATTTCCGTCTGACTATTAGGGAATAATACAATCCCAATAAGGTGATCATCCCGTTCTTATTTCTCAGTTCTACCCAAGTAACTTCCCTGGATGAATTTCCAGGAATATCCTCCCTCAGTACAGTTGTAATGCTATCCCTAATCAAAAACACCCCTCCCCCTCCTGTCCTACCTCCCTTTCTATCTTTCCTGTAGCATTTGTATCCTGGAATATTTAGCTGCCAGTCCTGCCCATCCCTGAGCCATGTTTCTGTAATTGCTATGATATCCCAGTCCCATGTTCCTAGCCATGCCCTGAGTTCATCTGCCTTCCCTGTTAGGCCCCTTTGCATTGAAATAAATGCAGTTTACTTTATTAGTCCTACCTTGTCCCTGCCTGCCCTGACTGTTTTACTCGTTTCTATTCTCAATTATACCAATCTCAGATTGATCTATTTCCTCACTAACTCCCTGCCCCCATTCCCCCCCCCCCCTTTATTAGTTTAAATCCTCCCGAGCAGCTGTAGCAAATCTCCCTGCCAGTATATTCGTCCCCTTCCAATTCAGGTACAATCCGTCCTTCTGGTTGAGGTTCCTTCTACCCCAAAAGATTCCAGTGATCCAAAAATGTGAATACTTCTCCCATACACCAGATCCATAGCCATGCATTCATCTGCTCTATCCCTCCATTCCTGCCCTCACTAGCTCGTAGCGCCGGGAGTAATCCAGATAATACTACTCTTGTGAACCTCCTTTTTAAATTTCTGCCTAACACCCTGCAATCTCCGTCCATAATATCAAACTTTTTCCCTTCCTATGTCGTTGGTTCCAGTTTGGACAATGATCTCTTGCTGACCCCTCTCCCCCGTGAGAACATTCTGCACCCTTTCTGAGACATCCTTGATCCTGGCACCAGGGAAGCAGTACACCATTCTGCTTTTTTTCTCTGCTGGCCACAGAACCGTTGTCTGTACCTCAGACTAGCGAGTCACCTAACACAATTGATCTCGTGGAATCCAACGTATCCCTTGTTGCATTAGAGCCAGTCTCCATACCAGAAACTTGCCTGCTCATGTTACGTTCCCCTGTGAATCCATCACCCGCTACATTTTCCAAACCAGCATATTTGTTTGAAATGGGGACAGGCCCAGAAGACTCCTGTACTAGCTGCTTAACTCTCTTGCCTTTCTTGGAGTTAACCCATCTATGTAACTGTGTCTGAGACTTTCTCCCCTTCCTATAACTGCCATCCATCACATACTGTTGCTGTTACCAATTCTTCATTGTCTTAAACTGTCTCTCCAACCGATCCATTCGATCTGATAGGATTCGCAACCAGAAGCATTTATTGCAGATATATTCCACAGTAACCCTTAAATCCTCCTTACTCTCCCACATCTGACAAGAAGCACATATGATTCTACTAAGGCCATTTGTGCTCCTTCACAATCTACAGACCCAGAAAAAGAAAACTGTCTTACTCCTCTACAAAACACTGCCCAAGATTAAATTAATATTTATGGCTTATATTTTAAGATTAATCAAGAAACATATCTCAAAAACATATAATTAAGGAAGAACCCACTCTACTCACTTCTGCAGACTTTCTGTAGGACACAGTTAAAACAATTCACTATCTGTCTGGGAACGTTGCCCAAACAGTTCCTCAAACCAGTTGTAAATTTCACTGTTTGTTAATTTTCCAAGAGGCACTCCGATATCCAACGATACGTGAATTCAAACAGCAAAGGCAGTAACTGTGCAGGTACGCTGTCCTGTCAGTTTCTTCCCCTCACCATGTGCTTCCTTTGCCTGTTCTTTTCCCTCTTAAAACTGCAGTTGCTTTGACTGTTTTTTTCCCAAAGTTCCAAAACAATGCAACAGCATACAAAACAGTAATTGCTGCTTCTGGAATTCGAGGAAATCACCTCCAACACCTAAAATACCTCAAAAAAGGAGCAGCTGTTACAGCCAGAAATTTTTCCCGCCCGCCCAGACTTCTGAAAATCCAAATACACTACTTCCACTGGTTGCCTGTGGTCTATGCTGCAAGAAACAACTTCAAATATTTCCGAAGTTTGTCAGGCATGATGTCTCTGTTAGAAATGCATTGTGACTCTCTGCAATGTTGTTGTTCACTTCTAACTACCCAATATCACATCTTATATAATGGATTCCAACTCTTTCCCTACATATGTCAAATCAATTGGTCTGCAGTCCTCCACATTATCTCTTCTTCCCTGTGTATATACATGTTTACTACCTTTCAGTTATCTACAATGGCTATGGCCATTGCAGGATCTGCAAGAAAATAAAACACAGTCACCGACAGTTCAATTAATATGCTGTTTTATTTCTGATATTTTGATATGAAGTATATCTGGCCCATCAGACTTAGCAATGATCAATCTAGCTCAATTTTCAAGTACTACCTTGTTGCTAATATGAATTGACTTTATGTCTTTAGTTCCACAATCCCATGTGATCACTTGCTTTACTCGGAGGTTTCCTGGCGCTTTCTCCATGAAGACAGATGCAAAGTAGCTGGTTAGTTTCTCTGCCATTTCCTTGTTCCCCACAATAAATTCTCCTATACCTTACAAATTTCCACATTTCGCCTTACTTTTGTTTTCTTTGGTATATGGATTTGAGCAGTCTTTGTGTTTCCTGTTTGTTTGTATTCATGTTCTTTTTGATTTCCTTAACACTTCGTCCTTATTTTCAGAAAAGTAAATCTCTCAGAATGTTCAGATTTGCGCAATATCTGGAATTTTTCTGAAGCTGCTTCTTTAGATTTAATGCAATCATTAATTTCTTACGTAAACCATTAATGAGTCACCTTCCCTTTCTTTGGTGTTTGTAATTTAATGATATGTACGTATTTTTTAGACTTTACAGTATTTCTATCACTAACAGCCAATGTTTGTCTCACACTAAATGTCATATTGTATTTTTCGAATTCATTTGACCCTCTAGCCTTCGGGTTTTCATGATATTTGAGTGTAATGTTCAAACATTCTATATTGCTTGCAGGCGCCGTGTAAAATGCAACATATTAATGTCACGATTGCCCAAAAGCTGCCTCAGAGCACGGTAAGTAATTAGTTCTTCTGACCACGCAACACCACGCCCGAAATAACCTGCTCTCTACTTTGGTTCACAACATACTCTTCAACCTACCTCATATACAAATAAAATTTATTTTTCACAGCATTAGCAATCATTTAGTTAACGCAGTTTAAATGCAATTTTAGATCATCCAGTATTACTGCAGCACCCACGATATTTGCATATCTAATTTCCAGCGAATCGGATGCACAAAATTGCACAACAGTTTTGGTTTAGATATGTAAGGCACCGATGTGTGTTCCTCCTTGTTGTTTGCAAGATCCATACAAACTGATTCTGAAGAAGCTGTGGGATGTGCTCTGTGGTGTTATTAGTGATAGACGTGGACAGGACATTGGGGAGGCACACCCCGATGCTGAGATAATCTGAAGAAATGCCCATCAATACAGGACATGCAACAACAACCTTCTCCGCTCGGCCAGGACAAAAGTCTCCCTGTTCTCTCTACTCCTTCACATTCTCTGTATATCTGTTACAGCACCTACCCCCGAACAAGGCTCTTGCTCCACCACTCTCACTATTACATGCAACACTCTCTTTCCTTCACTCTCTCTGTCACTGAAAGCAAATCGAGATTGAATTTATTGTTTTGCCAACATTGAACCAGTGAGACAATTTGATGCTGGGGACATAAAAATGCGAACATTTTCTAAATTAGGGAGAGAGCAGATGCCATCGAGATGGAAGAAGCCTGGGGATCAACCATCTTGCTCCGCAAGAAATTAGGAAATACTCACTATCATAGATATTTTTTCATATGAAACATATTCACAGTAAACAGAATTACGATGACCCAAGGAATTCAGCAGCCAGGAGAGTAACATCACAGAGGACGGCAGTGGCTGTGTGGTTGTGAAATTAAGTTGATGTAATCTTCATAAGTGTCTTATTGAAACAGCATATTGTTAGAGTTTGGGGGCAGTTGTGGGGGGTGGGTTGGTTAAAGTTGCAAATAGTTGTGACGTAATGTTCACTTTTACAGTTAAAAATAAATTGGCGTTATTTTCTTTAAATAGTGGAATTTGGGAGTTCTCTGTCACTCATATTCTAATAGATTACGAGGTGAGTTGAGCTTTCCTGGGTGTTTGGTTTAATTAACAGAGGCGTTCACCACCATGTCGTAACACTTGCAAAGACTAACAGAGAGCAAAAAAAAAGAAATAAGGAGTGAGAAGATTAAATATGAGGGCAAGTAAGACAGTCATGTAAAGAAAGACTCTAAGAGCTTCTTTGGATACATAAAGGGCAAACGAGAGGCAAATATGGGCATCTGATCGCTAGATATAGGAGAGATAGTAATGTGGAACAAGGAAATGGCTGAGGAGCTGAAAAATTACTTGGTGTCAGTCTTCACGGTTGAAAACACGGTAATATCCCAAACATTGAAAAGACTTAGTGGACAGACCTGAGTAAGGTGGGCATTAACTAGGAAAAGGTGCTGGGAAAACTGAATGGCCTGAAGGTAATTCAATCACCTGGACCAGATGGACTCCACTCCAGATATCTAAGGCAGATAGCTGATGAGACAGGGGAGGCTTTGGTGGTGATCTTTCAGGAATCTCTCGGATCAGGGAGATTCCCAGAGGACTGGAAAATCGCTAACGTAATACCACTGTTTAAAAAAGTAAAGCAAAAAACGGAAAATTACAGACTAATTAATCTTAACTTAGCTGTGGGTAAGATCCTGGAATCCATTGTGAAGGATGAGATTTCTGAATACTTGGATGTGGATGGTAAATTCAAAGTTAGCATGGTTTCATCAAGGGGAGGTCATGCCTGGAAAATCTGCTAGAAAATCTTGAGGACGTAACGAGCAGCTTAGACCAAGGAGAGCCAATGGATGTCATCCACCTGGACCTCCAGAAGATCTTTGACAATGTGCCAACAGGAGGCTACCGAGTAAGGCAAGGGCCCATGGTGTTAGAGGGAAAGTGCTAGCATGGATAGAAGTTTGGCTGTCTGGCAGGAAGCAAAGAGTGTCGATAAAAGTGTCCCTCTCCGGCTGACAGTCGGTGACAAGTGGTGTTCCATAAGGCTCAGTGTTGGGACCACATCTTTTCACTTTATACTTTAACGATCCAGATGAAGGATCTGAAGGCATTCTATCTACGTTTGAAGATGAAACAAAAATAGGTGTAGGGACAGGTAACGTCGAAGAGGCAGGGAGGCTCACGAAGGATTTGGATAGGTGAGGATAATGGGCATAGAAATGGCATATGGAGTATAAAGTGGGAAATTGTGGGAACATGCACTTTGTTAGGAAGAATAAAAACATGGACTACCGAGAAAATTCAGATGTCTGAAGTGCAAAGGGACTTGGGAGTTCTACTCCAGGATTCTCTCACTGTAAACTTGCAGGTTGAGTCAGTAGTTAGGAAGGCAAATACAGTGATGAAATTTATTCGGAAAGGATTTGAATATAAAAGCAGGGACGTACTTCTGAGGCTCTATAAGGCTCTTGTCAGACCACATTTAGAGTATTATGCGCTGTTCTGAGCCACATATCTCAGGAAGGATGTGCTGACCTTGGAATGGGATCACAGGAGATACACGGGAATGGTCCCAGGAATGAACAGCTTAACATATGTGAACGTTTGAGGACTCTGGGTCTGTTCTTGATGGAGTTCAGAGGGATGTGGGGGAATCTAATTGAAACATACAGAATACTAAATGGCCTGGACAGTGCAGATGGTGAGAAGACTTCCATTGGTAGGAGACCCTAGGACTCAAGGATACAACCTTAGAGTAAAGGGAAATCCTTTAAGAACGGAGGTAAGGAGAAACGTCTTCAGCCAAGAGTGGAGAATCTATGGAATTCATTTACACAGAAGGCAGTGGAGGTCGGGTCATTGTGTACATTTAAGATAGAGATAGTTAGCTTCTTGAGTATCAAAGGGATCAAGGGTTACAGGGAGAATGCAGGAAAATGGTTTTGAGAAACTTGTCAGCCATAATTGAATAGTGGATCAGACTCGATGGGCTGAATGGCCTAATTTCTGTTCCTATATCTGATGATCTTATGGTGTAAGCCACAGTCTATTGCATCCTCTCTCTTACTTTGTCCCTCCTGACAGCAAAGTGCGAGAGTAAAAAATCCCTGAGTCATCTTTACCAAACTTGGAGCATTCCTGTTGAGAATTCATGGGAATCGCTCCACTGATTGAAGGAAAGGAAATGCTACCAAATCCAACTGTTCCAGGAAGAAGTCTCATACTAGCAGCTTGTATGAGACAGTGTATCAGTTGGGACACATTATCTCTTTTCCATTTGAAATTAGTTCAACTACTATGAAATTCTGGAAATCTTTTCCTATTCTTTTTCGTCTTCAGACATGTGCGATTGTGTATGTGTCTGTACGTGTGTGACTCTGTGTCTCACATTTTTCGAGAGAATGAGCTAGGTTACACTTCAAACCTGTTGTAACCAGTGGAGACGTGGGGCTGGAAAAGGACACAGTGACCCTCCAACACTTGTCGGAGCAGAAATGAGAAATTCGCACGGGCTGTTCAAATGGGAATTCTCTTCCCCAGAGGTTTCAGCTCAAGATGGCAGCTCAACACCACCACTTCCAGCGTAATTAGACATGGTCCATAAATGTTGGCCTATCAACAACACCCACATTCCATGAACAAATCTAAAATGATAAATTGCAGCAGAATTAATTGGATGGGAACAAGACTGATAGATAAATGCCTGTTGCCTTCCAGAATTGTGCTGCCTGTGTACTTAGGCTTTGTGCAGTTTCCTAGTATTGTGCCTGGATGCTTGCATTTATTCAAAGTTGTGTTTTGCAACATTTGACAGACATGTGAATGGAGGAAAATTGTGGACAGACTGAAAAGTGCTGCACAGACCACAATCAGATCAGCCATGATCTTACTGTCTGGTCGAGAAATGACAAAGTGTTTAATGACCCACTCCTGCTTCTCAGTTCTCTGTTCCTATGTTCCATTCAGTTCTTAAAACCATTTGTATAGGAGCAGATGGAGACCACTTGCTCCAAATACTTGGTCCGCAGTATTATAGGATATCATTCAGTCCCTCAACACTGTGTGGTTTGCTGTGGGTTGGAAAATATGATGGGAAATCCAAGCTGTGTATGAAAGTGGTCTCCCACCTCTTTAAAGAGTGTCTCCTCTCTGCAAGTGGTGTTTCATTTGTTGGTCATGTTGTAGACCCAGATTCATGTGAATATCGGGCCCATATCTCTCCCAGAGATGGCTCACAAAATTCTTTTCTCTCACTGTCCTCAACATTCAATAACAACACTTCCAGGAAAATTAAAACCATTAACTTTCCAAAGACAGAATATGAGAACATAAAAACAGGAGTAGTAATTTGGATGCTCACACCATTGTATGCTATCATGGCTAACCTACTGTTGGCATTAACTCTTCTTTAATGCGCAATTCTTCACGCCCCTCAGTGCTCTGACAGGTCAAAAATCCATCTACCTCCTCTTTAAATACTTGGAGAAATATCGCTCCCCTAACTTTCTAGACCTGAGAATTCCTGACATTCACTACCCTCTATGAGAAGAGAATACTCTCCACACAGACACCAAAACGTATTAACATTATCAAAAGTGCTTAACTGACCTGCTTAGGTAAGAGGGATTGACCCTGATATCAAGGTAGGATTTGACTGAAGATGTTATCCACAGAGGCACTTAAATATCTAGAATCATGCATCCCGATTAAAAATAAAAATACAAGCCATGGAATTTATCACCTTCTCAGTGTCTTTGTAGAACATAATGAGTGATTGTCCATCACCATCAAGTTTCAATGCAATGACCTCTTATTGTCTGACAGTGCTACAGATTAACCTTCACTCACTCCTCTTTTACCATCAGCCCAGGGATTAGTCTCGTGAAATTCCTTTACACAGCCTCTATTGCAATGAGATAATTCCTTTTAAAGGAAAAAACTCTGCCCATAATATCCCAAATACAGCCTCAACTACACTCTCAGTGATGATCACAATATTTCCTTTCCCTCACTTATTGGTCTCTGTATCTTTATTATGACATAAAAGCCCATTCCTTCTCTATGCACTGCCACTGTTGTGGAATTTAAAAGTTCCTTGCATCTGCATGTCAGCATCAGTAAAGCCAGCACCAGAGGTGCCCATGGAACTGAACATCACTCTTGGGGAGAGACTCAGTCATAAAGACTGCACTTGAAATAGGGAATGGTCACCTACCTGAATGGAAATGAAGTGTAGGAATAAGGAAAACAGGCAGAGGAAGGGAGCTAACTTTACCTTTGTTCTTCTCTCACGGGATGTGCGCAGCCATGGTCAAGTCAGCATGTTATGCTGAGCTTGAACTGAGTGACTGGTTCAGCTGTTCCACAGGACAGTCAAGAGTAAAACACATTGCTGTGGGTTTGCCCAGACATGACTGGGGAAGGATAACACATGTCCCTCTCTGAAGGACATGAAGCAAGCAGATGGGCTTTTTCTCACAAATGATGATAGTTTCAGTTCAATTACATTAATTTCATTCCTGAGATATCAACAGATTATTATTCTGTGCCTCTAGATTATGTGGCAATGACTTAAGCAGCATGCAGTGTCTGCCTGTCTCACAGAATCTGTGCAGTAAACAAGTTCAACAAACTCAAGAGCAATTATTCTGTAATTGACATGTGGTTACAAGGGACTTGATAAATTGTATCCAGATTTAACAAAGGCACAATTGATGGTTTATTCAGAAGATTCACTGAGGCAGAGGAGGAGATGGGGATATCATGATGGTGGTATTGATGAGTGAGTGAGGAGGATATAGAAATGTAGATCTGTGCAGGGCTAGAAGGATTATGGAGTTTGAGAACAGTCTGGTTCTCCTCACAAATTGGTGAGTAATTTGTCATGAGTAATTTGCTCGATACAATTTGTGAGGAATGGAATATTTCATTGGAATTAAAAATGTTGACATCCACCTTTCTAAATTTTAAATAATGTGTGCAGCAATTCAGTCCAACCTGGCTTAATGAACAGATAGAATGAATTACCAGGAACACCAACTATAGCGAGGATGGGATAGTAACCAAGTTGAATAACCATCAGTACATCATAGATCCGCAAAACTAATGAGATCCAAGACCGAGAAAGACAGTAAAGACCCTCGGATAAAATCCTGTCCATTGTTGGAACATTCCAGTCTAATGTTCTAAGATTCAGATCCATTGTTGGAACATTCCAGTCTAATATTCTCAGATTCTGATCTCTCCTTCCACTCTCTCTAGATCTGCTGATGCCTGTTAGTGCTGTCGGTGATCATCCCGCTGATACTATGGGATAACACATTGAACCGAGTCCTCATTAATAGAAGAGGAAAGCCCTCCAGTGACAAACTTAGGATGCACGGAGACTGACATCAATCACAGTCGCTGAACAAACATCTCCCGTTAACCCATTTCAATTCAACACTTTTTATTAAAATTCAATATTATGATTAAAATTTACAGATTCTGGATGGGATATGTGGGGGTGACTGAGGGAACAAATGTTGGGTCTGGTAGATCAATCATGTGTAAGCATTCAATCTGCCTTGGATATGGGAGCAACGCCAGAGGTTTATCAGAATGTAAGCATGCTTCTCCGTTTATAAATTGAAACATACATTCTGTATCTACTGATCAGGCATTACAATACCAGGAAGACATTGTGAGAACTTTTATCGTCCATGATCTGAGAAGAAAATATTCTAAGACTACGTGCGGTTATAACAGACAACAACATGGTTATGTTAAAAGAGAATTGTAGCTAAGAGATAATGGGGACTGCAGATGTTGGATAATTCAGTGTCAGTAAAGCATGGAGGTGGAAATGCACAGTAAACCAGGAGCAAGACAGTCGACATTCCAGGCATGACCTTTCTTCAGGAGGAGGGAGAAGGGGCTAAGAGAAAATGGGTGATGGGGTGATGCTGTGGAAAGATAAGTGATAGGTGAATGAAGATAGGAGGTGATAGTGATAGATCGGTGGGGAGTGTGGAGCAGATGGTGGAAAGGAAGATGGACATTAGGTCTCCTCGAGAGGGCAGATTTGAGTCCGAGGATTGGATCTGGGATCTGGGTTGGCCAGAGGAGATTTGTAAACCAGTGAATCCACTGCTCATGCCGTGTGTTTGTTGGCTTCTGGGTAGAAGATGAGGTGTTACTGGTAACATCCTGGTAAATCTCTTCTCAACCATCTCCAGATTAATAATCTCCTTCCTATAACAGAACTGCACACAGTACTGCAGAGGAGGCATGACATCTCAGCATGACTTCTCAACTTCTAACCTCAAAGGTATGAGCAATGAAGTAAACTTAAACACCCTAAGCAACCAACTTCAAAGAATTATACCTGCGCCCCTGGCTCCCTATTTTCTATATAACTACCAAAGCCCAGCTTTCTTTGTATAAGCCCTCCCCTTGTTTGTTTTACCAAAATGCAATAAGACCATAAGACATAGGAGCGGAAGTAAGGCCATTCGGCCCATCGAGTCCACTCCGCCATTCAATCATGGCTGATGGGCATTTCAACTCCACTTACCCGCATTCTCCCCATAGCCCTTAATTCCTTGTGACATCAAGAATTTATCAATTTCTGCTTTGAAGACATTTAGTGTCCCAGCCTCCACTGCATCTGTGGCAATGAATTCCACAGGCCCACCACGCTCTGGCTGAAGAAATGTCTCCACATTTCTGTTCTGAATTTACCCCCTCTAATTCTAAGGCTGTGTCCACGGGTCCTAGTCTCCTCGCCTAATGGAAACAATTTCCTAACGTCCACCCTCTCCAAGCATGTAAGTTTCAATTATATCTCCCCTTAATCTTCTAAACTCCAATGAATACAATCCCAGGATCCTCAGACATTCCTCATATGTTAGACCTACCTTTCCAGGATCAGCCATGTGAATCTCTACTGGACACGCTCCAGTGCCAGTATGTCCTTCCTGAGGTGTGGTGACCAAAACTGGATACAGTACTCCAAATGGGGCCGAACCAGAGCTTTATAAAGACTCAGTAGCACAACAGTGCTTTTATACTCCAACCCTCTTGAGATAATTGACAACATTGCATTCGCTTTCTTAATCACGGACTCAACCTGCATGTTTACCTTTAGAGAATCTTCAACTACCACTCCAGATCCCTCTGTACTTTGGCTTTATGAATTTTCTCACCGTTTAGAAAGTAGTCCATGCTTGTATTCTTTTTTCCAAAGTGCAAGACCTCACATTTGCTCACATTGAATTCCTGGACCACTCTTCCAAACTGTCTAGATCCTTCTGCAGCCTCCCCACTTCCTCAGTACTACCTGCCTGTCCACCTAACTTTGTATCATCGGCAAACTTCGCTAGAATGCCCCCAGTCCCTTCATCCAGATCATTAATATATAATGTGAACAGTTGCGGCCCCAACACTGAACCCTGCGGGACACCGTTTGTCACCGGCTGCCATTCCGAAAAAGAACCTTTTATCCCAACTCTCTGCCTTCTGTCAGACAGCCAATCCTCAATCCATACCAGTAGCTCACCTCGAACACCATGGGCCCTCACCTTGCTCAGCAGCCTTCCGTGTGGCACCTTATCAAAGGCCTTTTGAAAGTCTAGGTAGACCACATCCACTGGGTTTCCCCGGTCTAACCTACTTGTCACCTCTTCAAAGAATTCCAACAGGTTTGTCAGGCACGACCTCCCCTTACTAAATCCATGTTGACTTGTTCTAATCCGACCCTGCTCTTCCAAGAATTTAGAAACCTCATCCTTAATGATGGATTCTAGAATTTTACCAACAACTGAGATTAGGCTTATTGGCCTATAATTTTCCATCTTTTGCCTTGATCCTTTCTTGAACAAGGGGGTTACAACATCGATCTTCCAATCATCCTGAACTTTCCCTGACTCTAGTGAATTTTGAAAGATCACAATCAACACCTCGACTATTTCCTCAGCCACCTCCCTCAGAACTCTAGGATGTAACCCATCAGGGCCAGGGGATTTATCAATTTTAAGACCTTTTAGCTTTTCTAGCACTTTCTCTTTTGTAATGGCAACCATACTCAACTCAGCTCCCTGACTCCCTTTAATTGTTGGGATATTACTCATGTCTTCCACTGTGAAGACTGATGCAAAGTACTTGTTAGGTTCTCCTGCTATTTCCTTATCTCCCATCACTAGGCTTCCAGCATCAGTTTGAAGTGGCCCAATGTCTACTCTTGCCTGTCGTTTGTTTCTTATGCATTGAAAAAAACTTTTACTATCATTTCTAATATTACTGGCTAGCCGACCTTCATATTTGATCCTCTCCTTCCTTATTTCTCTCTTTGTTATCCTCTGTTTGTTTTTGCAGCCTTCCCAATCTTCTGATTTCCCAGTGCTCTTGGCCACTTTATAGGCTCTCTCTTTTTCTTTCATAGATTTCCTGACTTCCTTTGTCAGCTATGGCTGTCTAATCCCTCCCCGGATAATCTTTCTCTTCTTGGGGATGAACCTCTGTATAGTGTCCTCAATTTTACCCACAAACTCCTGCCATTTTTGCTCTACTGTCTTCCCTGCTAGGCTCTGCTTCCAGTCTATTTTCGTCAGTTCCTCTCTCATGCCCTCATAATTACCTTTATTTAACTGTAACACCATTACATCCGATGTGGCCTTCTCTCTTTCAAACTGCAGACTGAACTCTACCGTGTTATGATCACTGCTTCCTAAGTGTTCCCTTACTTTAAGATTTTTTATAAAGTCTGGTTCATTACATAGCACTAGATCCAGAATAGCCTGCTCCCTTGTGGGATCCATGACAAGCTGTTCCAAAAAGCCATCCTGTAAGCATTCCATGAATTCCCATTCTTTGGATCCACTAGCAACATTATTTACCCAGTCCACCTGCATATTGAAGTCTCCCATGATCACTGTGACCTTGCCTTTCTGACATGCCTTCTCTATTTCCCGGTACATGTTGTGCCCCTTGTCCTGACCACTGTTAGGAGGTCTGTACATAACTCCCACTATGGTTTTTTTGCCTTTGTGGTTCCTCAATTCCACCCACACAGACTCCACATCATCCGACGCTATGTCATTCAGGGCCATAGATTTAATTTTGTTCTTAACTAACAAGGCAACCCCACCCCCTCTGCCTACCACCCTGTCTTTTCAATAAGTTGAAAACCCTTGGATGTTTAACTGCCAGTTCTGACTACCCTGTAACCATGTCTCTGTGATGCCTACCACATCATAATCATTCACGATGATCTCTGCCATTAGTTCGTCTGCTTTGTTACGAATGCTACCAGCATTCAGGTAAAGTGCCTTAATGCTAACGTTCTTATCATTAGAGATATTGGAAGTCATAAGATGTCCTAAGTTATCCTTCCTTTTTGCTGCATTCCCAGTCTGTCTCAAGTTTAAATCTGCCTGCACATATGCTATCCTGCCGCTTATCTTTCCATTTAACTCCATACTCCCTGTCGCTTTCACTTTCCCTTCCCCCCAACTCAGAAGTTTAAAGTCCTACTGACCACCCTATTTATCCTCTTCACTAGAACATTGGTACCTGATCAGTTCAGGTGGAGACCGTTCCAATGGTACAGATCTCCCCGGTTCCAAAACTGATGCCAATGCCCCATGAAGTGGAATCCCTCTTTCCCACACCAATCCCTTAAGCACGTGTTTACTTCCCTAATTTTCTTATCCCTATGCCAATTGGCACGTGGCTCGGGCAGTAATCCGGAGAGTATGACCCTTGAGGACCTGTACTTCAATTTCCTTCCTCGTGCTCGATAATCCCCAAACAGGTCCTCCACCCTAGCTTTGCCTATGTTGTTAGTCCCAACTTGGACCACAACAACTGGATCCTCCCCCTCCCGCTCCAATATCCTTTCAAGCCGGTCAGAGATGTCCCGAACCCTGGCACCGGGTAGGCAACACACCATGCGAGATTCCTGATCCGGCTTGCAAAGGATACTATCTGTCCCCCTAATTATAGAATCCCCTATAACAACTACTTTTCTTTTTGCTCCACCCTCTTGAATGGCCTTCTGCACCATGGTGCCGTGGTCAGCTGGCTCATCCTGTCCAGAGTCGTTTTCCTCATCTGTACAGGGAGCAAGCATCTCATACCTGTTGGACAAGGTCAAGGGCTGAGGCTCCTGCACTCCTGAACTCAGGTTCCCCTGCCTGCCTCACTTACAGTCACATTCTGATGTCCCTGATCACTAACTGAATGTGAATTACTTAATCTCCCAGGTGTGACTGCCTCCTGAAACAAAGTGTCCAGGTAACTCTCCCCCTCCCGGATGTGCTGCAGTGTTTGAAGCTCAGATTCCAGATCATCAACTCTGATCCAGAGTTCTTCCAGCCACCAACACTTGCTGCAGATGTGGTCACTGCCGTTCATAATGGGATCAGCCAGCTCCCACATCATACAGCTACAGCACACCACCTGACCAGCCATCTCTGCTTAGTTAATTACTTTATTACTTTATACAGGTTTGAGTTAAAATACTTTCTGATACCTCTCTGCTATAGTCTTTTTCTAAAAAACAATTAATAGATAAACAAAAAAATGCCTCACATGTATCCATGTTAAACTCCATCTGCCACACCTCAGCCCAGTGAATGATATTACGGCCCCCTCACACTCCCCCTTCGGATTAAAACGACAATCCCCTCTCCAGAAGGCCTACAAACACCAGCCTTGAGTTTCCCAAAGACCCAGAGCTTGGTTTGCCTTTCGCAGGCAGAGGGAAGAGTCGGTAAGCAAAAGCTGGAAAGGAAACAGTTGCCTTGTATCAATGAATGATTTTAGGAAGAGGGAAGCCACATGTTCGAGATTTGAAATAGTGGCCGGTGTTTTGGGCCCAGAATTGTGCTCCTTCCTCATCTCTGGTGTTCAATATTGATATCTATTTGAGATCCTTCATAGTACAGAGTGTGTTGCAGGATTTCTTTCCCTAATATAGACTACTGGTAATAGCCATTTAAACTGGAAATCATAGCCAAGCAATTGAAGATGTTCATAGTTTATCTCAATGACACAGCGAATGCACTCAACATCCTATAGTTGAGGCTAATAACTTGTACTTTTTTCAATGAGAAATGTCCCTGTATAATTTGGTAATGTTAACCAGAATTTAATAAATCCATACTTTTCAAATATGACCCAAGTCTGGCCATGGTTTAGGCCTTGTTTAATGGATGGTGTCCACGTTTCTGAGCCGGAACACTGGATTCGATTCCAGCCCGTGACTCTCTGATAGTGCCCCTATCTCTGGAGAAGGTGGTGTGTACTCATGTCCTGTGGAAGTGTATCACTGCACGTTACAACAGGCTGATGAACAAACACACAGGAGCATCATGTTGTAGCTTTAGGGGCTAATGCTGAATGATGGTAGTGTCTCTATCACTGCGCCGAAAATTCTAGTTTCAAATCCCACAGAGCTGTTTCATAATATGTCTGAACAAATTGATTAAACTTTTTTTCGAATCGTGCCTTGATGGAGAAGGAAGAGGTACGACTACTGAATTTGAGACTATAGACCCAGGATGACTGAAAGCACAGCCAACCGTTTTGATTGGAGTCACATTTACACTTTCTAGAGGTTTATAAAATTATGAAGGGCATGGATAGGGTGAGTGGTCAAAGTTTCTTCCCCCAAAGGTAGGAGAGTCAAAAACTAGAAGGCATAGGTTTAAGGTGGGAAGAGAAAGATTTGAAAGACAATGAAGGGCAACCTTTTTTTTCCTGCAGAGGATGATGCTTCTATGTAATAAGCTGCCAGAGGAACTGATGGAGGCTGAAGCAATACAGCATTTAAAATTGAACTGGGTGGCTATATGAATAGTGGCATTTGGGCCAAATGCTGGCAAACGGGACTGGATTAATTTAGAATATTTGGATGGCATAAACGAGTTGTAGGTTCTGTTTCCCTGTTGTACATCTCTATGAATCATTGATTTATTTAATGAAATCGCTTTGTAATCTTGAATTGTTCACCATTATGCAAACGCTGCCCACTATACACCCAAACTTGATGTCATCCGCAAATTTGCTAAATGTACCTTCTATAAATCTCATCTAAACCATTTTTATAAATGACAAACAAAAGTGGACCAACAATTTTGCCTGTGGATCATCGCTGCTCACAGGCTTCCAGTTCGAAAAGCAAACATCCATGACCACCTTGTCTCCTGCCATTAAACAGATATACACAGAAACGCACAATCACACAAACATACATATAGAGACACAGACACAACGACGTCTTTAAGACAAAGGTAGGTAAAGTTGGATTAAAACAACGATCAAGAGTTACAGTGAGAAGGCGGGAGATTTGTGTTGATAAACAAACCAGACAGGATCAAACAGCAAATTAGACTTGATGGGCCAAATTGCATAATTCCAATTTCTTATTTTCTGTGGATTTAAGGTGTCAGGATTATTTTCCCAAGGCTGCAATAGAAGCTAAGTTAGATAAATAATTGACTGAACAGTCAATGGGATGGTGGGATAATTTTGAGGGACTGAATGGTCTATGTTTGTTCCTATTTGCTGTGCCCTTGTTTCTGAAAAGAGGAGGTGGCTGGCTGTGAGGTTAACACACTTTAAAATGAAAGGGATCTGTCATTTCCATTTGAGATAACGTTGTTCCTTTCTCCTTTGTGCGATCTGTGGCGTTCTCATCCCCCGGGAACAGTGAAGTCTGGGTCATTGAGGATATTCAAGGCTGACATTGACTGATGTTTGATGGACAGGGGAGTCAATGTTTATTGGGAACTGACAGGAGAGGGAGTGGTCAGCTATAATCAGACCAGCCATGATGTTTCTAAATCGAGCAGCAGGCTGGAGGGGCCGAATGGCCAATTGCTGTTCCTATCTCACACGTTGTTCTGTCAATTCACCCCTCGAGGTTGATACAGCGGGAGAGAGAGATCCCATTCTGCCAGTCAGCACCGTGACAATACAACAGGGGTAGTCCATCATGCACCTCCATGGGGTTAGACTGGAATAGAATGAAGTAAATCACACAGCACAGGAGGATGACACATAACCATCCCAGGCTGTTATGCAGGGGCAGGGGCGCCTTGGGTGGCGTCAGGAAATACAGAGTAGAGATCATTACTCATTTTGTGTTTGGAAAGCTGTAACTAGTGGAATTCTTCAGGGATCTGTGTGAGGTCATCAACAAATTACAATCCATACCAATGAATTGGATGAAGGGGAAGGAGCTCAGTTTGCTCATGCACCAGGATAGTCATTCAATAAGATGCCAATTGGAGACAGATCGTCTGCAATGGGATTCAGACAGGGAATGGCAGGGCGTCTGCAATGGGATACAGACAGCTGGAGGGCAGATCGTCTGCAATGTGATAGAGACAAGGCAAGGGCAGAGCATCTGCAATGTGATACAGACAGGGGGAGGCAGAGCGTCTGCAATGGGATACAGACAGTGGAGGGAAGACCGTCTGCAATGGGAAACAGACAGGGGAGGTTAGGGCGTCTGCAATGGAATACAGATGGGGGAATGCAAAGCATCTGCAATGGGATACAAACATTAGAGGGCAGAGCGTCTGCAATGGGATACAGAGAGGGGTTGGGCATAGAGTCTGCAATGAGATGCAGACAGAGAGAGGGCAGAGAGTCTGCAATGGGGTACAGAAAGTGGGAGTGCAGAACGTCTGCAATGGGACACAGACTGGTGGAGGTCCAAGCATCAAGCAATGGCATACAGACAGAGGACAGTTGTGATCAAATCTTCAGCAGAAAAAATAACAGTACAATACATATGTGATGGGAATTTTCTGATTTGGGGAAAAGACAAAACAGCAGAAAATCATTTAAGTGCAAGGAGAAAGCAGAACTCAGTAGTACAGAGGGATTTGTGTGTCTTAGTACATGAATGATATCAAATTACTCTGAAGATGCAGCAAGTGATTTGGAAGGTAAATGGAATGATTCTGTTTCGTGTAAGGGGTGTTGGGTATGATCTTAGCGATGTTTTTCTGTATCAGTACAGGGCATTGCTGAGGTCACATCTCATGTACTATGTGTAGTTATAATTGCCTAAACTGAAAAAAAGCAAAATTGCTTTCGAAACGTTTCAAAGATTTTTCTCTTTACTCGTTCTTGGGATAAAGGCATTACGTTGTGAAGAATTAACAGTTCAGCCTTCGAATGAGGTTGTTTTATTGACCATGTGAGATCTTGAGAACAGTGTAGTTGGTGAGTACCGGAAGGATATTTCTTCTTGTGTGGGAGAATAAAACTGGAGAAATAATTTAAGAAAACGTCAGTCTCAAAGAAAAGGTCATTGGACCGAAAACATGTACTCTGATTTCTCCTCATACATGCTGCAAGACAGGCTGAACTTTTCCAGCAATTTCTGTATTTGTTGAAGAAAAAAACATATTCATCTTAACACAGATATTGGGAAGTCATGAAACGCTTAATTTTACACTATGCAGGCACATGTTAATACATCTCCAAAACAAATATGGCCATTTATTGTTAATGAATTGATTCTGTGTACGACAACAGTAATAATGCACTGACCTGGATTCGAGAATGTGATGGAGTCATATAGTTCGGACAATATTCAAGGAGAGTTCACATGGTCCCGTTTGGGCACTGATAATGTAACTGATTTAACTTACAGATGGAAAAATGTAGCTTATCTGTGAAGGGACAGTCTATTGCTCTTTTTCTGTACCCCTGTCGCTCATCACAGCAGTGTGTGGGAGTGAAAAAAAGCCCAGTTGTCTTTCCCACTCATGGAGGATTCCGTATGAGGATTCATTGGAATTTCCCTACTGCCTGAAGAAAAGCAATTCAGCTAAATCCAACTGCTGCAGGAAGAAATCCTATTGTCAGAAGGTTGTGCGAGCAGAATAACTTCAGAAGTATTTGTTCAAACTCGATAGTGAGAGGGACAGACAGAAAATTCTGTGGCTGCAAATGGGAATCCGGGATGGTGTGTAGCCTTCCACGTGCCAGGGTCGAGGATGTCTCAGAGCGGCTGCAGAACGTTCTCACTGGGGCGGGGGAAGCAGCCAGAAGTCATTGAGCACATTGGTACAAATGACACAGGTAGAAATCATGATGCGGTCCTGTAGAGTGATTATAGAGAGCTAGAAAAAATAATAAAAGACAGGACCACCACAGTGGTAATATCCGGTTTACTTCCAGTGCGAGTAGGGTAAGAACAGAAAGATATGGCAGATGAATGTGTGGCTAAAGAATTGGTGCAGGGGGCAGAGTTTTGGATCACTGGGATCTTTTGTGGTGCAACGTTGACCTGTTCAGGAAGGACGGGTTGTACCTGGACTGGAAGGGGACCAATATCTTAGCAGGCAGGTTTGCTCGTGCTTCAAGAGAAGATTTCAACTAGATTGGCTGGGGTTGGGGAGGGGTGGGATCCTCAACAGCAGGGAGGCAAGTGCGAGGCTGGAAGGAGATACAGTAATCTGAAACAGTAAAGTGAAGGGACAGGTTCAGCTGGAACACGACAAGGAGCAAGGAATGCATGTTGGATTAAATTGCAACTGTTTAAATGCAAGATGGCCAACAGGTGAGGCCGATGAACTCAGGGCGTGAATAGATATGTGGGACTGGGATATTATAGCATTACAGAAATATGACTAAGGGAGGGACAGGACTGGTAGCTTAATGTACCGGTGTACAGGTCCTTTATGCGGAACAGAGAAGTTGGAAAGAGGGGAGAGGGAGTTTCATTTTTGATTAAGGCGAGTATCACAGCAGTAATCAGACATAAAATAACTGAAGGAACATCCAGTGAGGATTTGTGGGGGATCTTAGAAATAAGAAGGGAATGATGATATTATTTGGGTTGTTCCATAGGTCCTCAAATAGTAAACGAGGAACTAGCGTTACAAAAATATGTAGACCGACTGGGGAGACTTGCAGGGCCAATGGGATTGCCATAGTAGGAGATTTAATGTTCGTAACATAGACTGGGAATGACATAGAATTAAGGACTGAGATGGGGTGCATCTGTTATGTGTGTTCAGGAAAATTCCCCCAAGCAGTATGTAGAGGATGCAACTCGGGAAAGTGTAAAACTTGACCTACTCTAAGAAGTCGGACAGGACAGGTGACTGAGGTGAATGTGGGGGAGCACTCTGGGACCAATATCCATAGTTGTATTAGTTTTTAAATAATTGTGGAGAAGGACAAAACTGGTCCATATGTTCAAGTTCTAAGTTGGGGCAAGGCGAATTTTGATGGAATTAGACAGGAGCTTGTCTAATTGGTTGGAGGAGTTTGTTTGCAGACGAAGGGACCTCCTGCAAGTGGGAGACCTTTAAAAGTGAAATGTCTAGAGTTTAAGGTCTATATATTACTTTGAGGTAAAAGGCAAGGTTAGCAGGAATAGGGAACCCTGGACGTCAGGAGATATTGAGGCTTTGACCAGCAAAAAGGCGGTGTGGCTCAGGTCCATGCAGCTGAAATCGAGGTATATAGGGGGATACAGGAGTTTGCTGAAGAAGGAAATCAGGACGGCGAAAAGGGGGCACAAGATAGCCTTGGCTGAGAAGATTTGGGTCAATCCAAAGCGGTTCTTTAAGTATATTAAAGAAAAAAAGAATAACTAAACGAGGATATGACCCCTCAAGGTCCAAAGTGAAAATGCATTTCAGGAACCGTAGGAGGTGTGCGAGATTGTCAACGAATATTTCTCCTCTGTCTTTACCGTGGGGAAATACATGAAGACTTGGGAGCTTAACAAACGTCGTGGTGACATCTTGGGTTAGTCAATGTCACAGGAGAGGACTTGTTGAATGCATTAGGATGTACGAAGGAGGATAAACTCCCTGGTACTAAACAGATGCTTCCCAGAACACTGCAAGAGACTGCAGAAGAAACTACGGGGACCCTGGTTGATATTTTTGCATCATCGTTAGCTACAGGTTAGGTTACAGATTATTGGAGGGTAGCAAATGTTGTGCCATTATTCAAGAAGTGAAGCAGAGAAAAATCTGGGAACTACAGAACAGGAAGCCTAACATCTGTGGTAGGTAGGTTACTTGTGAAGACTGCGAGGGATAAGATGTACGTCCATTTGGAAAGATAGCTTTTGATTAGAAATAGTTTTTTTGACAGATTCCCTACAGTATGGAAACAGGCCATTTGGCCCAACAAGGCCGTAACCCACCCAGTCCCATCCCCCTACCCTATCTTTACCCCTGACTAATGCACACAACTCTATGGGTAACTTAGCATTGCCAATTCACCTGACCTGTACACCTTTGGATTGTGAGAGGAAAATGGAGCAGCCGAAGGAAACATACATAAACACAGGGAGAATTTGCAAACTCCACACAGAGAAGTGTGAGCTTCCTCACAGCTAGAATCAAGCCCGGATCCATGGCACTATGAGGCAGCAGTACTAGCCACTGAACCACTATGCCACCCTTGCTTTTTGTCAACATAGTTCAATGACATAGGTACAAAATCTACTCTGCCTTTCACCCATGATATAAGTTCCAATACCACATACCGTGGTATTATTCTCCACTGAAAATGTCATCTTATTATTATTTATTATTGTTTGTTATTATTAATTTAAATAATTATTATTAATAGTTGTTTTTAGATTGGAAAGATTGCATGGTTTTGTGAGTGGGAGATCTTGCCTCACAAATTTGTTTGAGTTCTTTGATGAAGTGACCAGGAATGATGATGAGGGCAGTGTGGTAGACATAGTCTGTATGGTTTTCAGTATTCCTCCTCGGATGCTGCCTGAAGTGCTGTGCTCTTCCAGCACCACTAATCCAGAATCTGGTTTCCAGCATCTGCAGTCATTGTTTTTACCATGGTTTTCAGTAAGGCCTTTGACAAGGTTACCATTGATCGGCTGATCTGGAAGGTTAGAATCGCATGGAATCCAGAGGGAGCTGACAGATTGGACACATAATTGGCTTGATGGTAGTAAGCAGAGGGTAATAGTGGAAGGATGCTCTCGGACTGGAGGGCTGTGACACATGAAGTGCCTCAGGGTTCAGTGCTGGGCCCATTGCAGTTTGTTATCTATATCAATGATATTCCTGAGAATGTACAAGGCATGATTAGTAAATGTGAAGGTGACATTAAAATAGGTGGCATCGTGGACAGATAGGAAGGTTATTAGAAATTGCAACAGGACCTTGATCAAACTGGAGAAGTGGGTCAAAGAATATGTTTTCAAAGTCAGATCAAGGTAGGAGTTTCATGGTGAATGGTCGGGCCTTAAGGAGTGTAGTTGAGCAGAGGGACTATGGAGTTCAGATTCACTGTTCTCTGAAAGTGGAGTTATAGGTAGACATGACAGTGAAGAACGCTTTTGGCACACTGGCAGTCATCGGTCAGGACATGGAGTAGAGAAGTTGAGAAGTTATATTGCAGTTATACATAATGTTAGTAAAGCTGCACTTGTAGTGTTATGTTCAGTTTTGGTCACATTGCGATCAGAAGGATGTTTCTAAACTGGAATGTATGCAGATGGAATGTTGCCAGGACTCAACAGTATGATATATAGGGAGGGGTTGGACAAGCGGGGACTATTTTCTTTCCAGCGTAGGTGACTGAGGGGATCTTATAGAAGTGTACAAGATTATGAGAGGCATGGAGAGTGTGAATTGACTCAACCTTTTTTTCCCAGAGTTGGGGAATTGAGGACGAGGGAGCATCAGTTTAAGGTGAGAGGGGAAGAATAAAAGGGAAACCGATGGAAACTGTTTTACGCAGAGAGTGGTACACAAAGAGAATGAGCTGCCAGCGTAAGTGGTTGAATCATTTATATTAACAATATTTAAAAGGCATTTGGACAGGAAAGGACAAGAAGGCTATGGGCCAAGTACTGGGAAATGGACTTTGTTTGGATGGACATTTGGGTCAGCATGGACCAGTTTGGGCCAAAGGGCCTCTCTCCATACTGTAGGACTTGATGACTCTATATATAGAACAGCATTTGGGCCAAACTCTCATATTTCCTTTGTCATGAGTTCAAAGACTATTTGGACATAGTTCTGTCAAGATAACGCTGCAGATATTTTGCTTTTCAGTTTGTTATCAAATGTGTGTGTGTGTGAGAGAGAGAGAGTGTGTGTGTTCCACTGTATTTTTTAAAGGGAAATATCAATGTAAACATTTGCAATATCTTCTCGTCATTCCTCTTTCCATTATAGTTTGAGTAACTTTGTTTTGGTTATAAACGTGTTGTTTTAGCAGATTAAAGAAATCTCCCTTACTTGTTCCTAACACTGACCCTGACACACTCTGAGAACTATATCATTGGCCATATGACCAATCTAGTTATAATTATATATTTTTTGCGGCCAGTGGAGGAGTGGGACGAGAAAAGGGAACAGCGATCCAAAAACACAGGAAATTATCGACTCAGTCAGCCTAACATCAGTGTAGAGGAATTTGTTGGAGGGAGTTCTGAGGGATAGGAATTACATCCATTTAGAAAGATAAGGACTGATTGGGGATAGTTAACATGGCTTTGTGTAATGGAAATCATGTCTCATTAATGTGATTGAATATTTTGAAGAGGTGGCAAAGAAGATTGAAGAATGTGCTGTCGAATATATTGTTTTCACAGACTTCAGCAATGCGTTTAATAAGGTTCCCTATCATAGTCAGATTATTAAGGTCAGGTCGCATGGAATCCAGGGAAAGCTAACCCATTGGATACAGAATTGTCTTGAAGGTAACAGATTGTTTTCCAGATTGGAGGCCTGTCGCCAGCGGTGACCTAAAAAAATTAGTGCTGAGCTCACTGCTTTTCATCATATATATAGAAACGACTTGGATGTAAGTATTGGAGGCATGGTTAGTACGTTTACAGGTAAAATCAAAAAAGTGGTTCAATGGACAATGAAGAAGATTATTTCAGAGTACAACGGCACCGTTGATCATGAAAGGGCCACAGACTGGCAGATAATTCAGATATTTGTGAGGTTTTGCATTTTGTTAAGTTAAAGCAAGGTATGTTACTGAACAAAGAGACCTACGGGTGCAGGTTCACAGTTCCTTGAAAGTGGAGTTGCAGATAGACAGGGTGGTGAAGAACGCGGTTGGCATGCTTGCCTGAATTGCCCAGAATATTGAGTATAGGAGTTGGGGTGACATGTTGCGCTTGTACAGGCTGCTGGTGAGGCCACTTTAAGAATACTGTGTACAATTTGGTTGCCTCTGCTAAAGGATGGATATTGTTAAGCTTGAGATGGTGCAGGAAAGATTTACAACGGTTTTCTGGAAACTAAAGGTTTCATCTACAGGGAGAGGATGAGCAGTTTGAGGCTTTTCTCCCCTGGACTGTCGGATGCTGAGTGGTGACATGACAGAGGTTTATAAAATCATAAGGTGTATGGATAGTGTGAATGACTATGGTCTTTTTTCATAGTCCAGCACAAGACTGTATAGGTTGAAGGTGACGGGGGAAGAATTTAGAAGGGACCTTAGAGGTAACATTTTTGTGGTGTATGTACGGAAAGTGCTTTCAGGGAATGTGCTGAAAGCAGGTACAATTACATGTTTAAGTATATCTGGACAGGTACATCAATAGCTGAAAATGTGTTGCTGGAAAAGCACAGCAGGTTAGGCAGCATCCAAGGAGCAGGAGAATCGACGTTTCGGGCATGAGCGTGGTTCAGAGCGATATGGGCAAATGGGATATCTGGTCGGGGTGAGCAGGCTGGAATAAAGGATCTGTTTGCACGCTGTAAGACTCTCTGATTGTATAAGAGGGATGAGGAGAAATTCTAAAAAAGGCCTTTCAAGTGGAAATTCTCTTCCCCAGAGAATTCTCTTCCATGTGCCTATCCAAGACTCTCTTAAGTTTCCCTCATGTATTTGACTCTACTACCACCGCTGGCAGTGCATTTCATACACACACCACTCTCTGTGTTAAAAAAAACCTTCCTCTCATTACCTTAAAATTATGACCTCGTGATAGACATTTCTGCCCTGGGGAAAAGGTCTCTGACTATTCATTCTCTCTTTGCCTCTTATCATCTTTTACACCTCTATCAAGTCACCTATCATACTCCTTCACGCAAATGAGAAAAGACCTTTTCTCATAAAACTTACCCTCCAGTACAGGCAGCATCCTAGTAAATTTACTCTGCACCCTTTTAAAGCTTCCACATCCTTCCTATAATGGGGTGACCAGATCTGAACACAATATTACAGGTGCGGTCTAACCAGGACTCGACAGAGCTGCAGCATAACATCACGTCTCTTAAAGTCAATCTTCCTGCTAATGAAAGCTTACACACCATTCACCTTCTTAACAACCCTACCAATTTGAGTAGTAACTTTGGGGGATCAAGGGACATGGACACCAAAATCCCTCTGTTCTTCCACACTGCCAAGAACCCTGCCTATAACCATGTATTCTGCATTCAAATTTGAGCTTGCAAAGGGAATTACTTCACACTTTATCAGTTTGAATTTCATCTGCCACTTCTTAGCCCAGCTCTGTATTATGTCAATGTCCCGTCGCAACCTACAACAGCCCTCCAAACACCCATGTGCAACTTCACAAACCTTTGTGTCATTGGTAAACTTGCTAACCCATCCTTCTACTTCCTCATTCAAGTCAACTATAAAAATCACAAAGTGCAGAGGTCTTAGAACGGATCCCTGCGGGACACCACTGGTCCCTTTCAATGATCTAGCTCCCCTAACTCTCTGTGTCAGGGAATTACTGACATTCACTACCCTCTGCTTAAAGAAAACAGTCTCTGCTTCTACCCCATGACCTATTGATATGAACAAAAGAGGAAACACGGGGGATTAGACAGAGAGACTGGCTCTGAACTCAGGCCGATGATGACATCAAGGAATCTGAGGAAATTTGCACTGAATGTGGATTAATTGCAATCTCTCCACTGTCTGGAGTCAGTCACAACACAAGGGAGATGTTTATCATCGGTGGGCATCAATCATCTCAGCCGTGGGTCATCTCTGCAGGAGATCCTAAGGGTAGCTCCCTCAGCCCAGGCATCCCCACTTTGTCAGCATAGCGTCCTTACAGATGGAAGGAGGCCATTCAGCCCATTGAGTCCAAACAGATCAGAATTGGGGATATTCACTAACGTTCAGAACAAGTTGACCCTCCTCAGCTCTTGAAGTAGTCTGTGTCCATGTACACCAAGAATTGGACACCATTCAATATCATGCTGGTAAAGTCTGGGTAACACTCATGTAACAGCACTGTACATTTCCACAGTAAAAGGTGCAGCTAATTCGGCATCTCAATCTGTGTTCACAAGAATATGTGGAAGTCATTCAACCCTTCAAAATATTGGACAAGACGTGTGATAGCTCATTCAGTCCCTCCTGCCAAATACACAGTAAGAGAAGGAATCTGCTCACTCCCTCACTTACATGGGATCAGAAAGTGAGTGTTTTGCATCTGGAGTTACTTACTGAGGAACAGGAAGTAGTCATTCAGCTTCTCAAATCACTAACCCAGGAACAGGAAGGTGTCAGAGATGCTCCAACTTCACAAACAAATGGAGCAGGGACCCAACAGATAGACTACACCATCTTGTCCCTCGTGGCTTAATTACCAATTTTACATGTGTAACTTTAACATGGTTTTCTGGCAGTAGGAATGAAGCCAACATTTTTTAATCCATTCTCCAAGGTGTCCTCCATCTCCAATATAGCAGACCCATGGTCTCCATGGAGGTCTGAAGGTGGTGGGGAATTGTTAAATGTTTCAGAATGAAGGTATTGTGACTGCTGACAGGATTGTGTACAAAGTGACATTCAATGCAGTTTCACACAGAAACTGTGGCATTAAAGTGTTCAGAGTTCATTCAGAGCCTGTACCTCTCTGTCAATCGACATGAGGGCACTATAGAGCCATGTAAACTATCGGGAGTCAATCATCCAGTTAAAAATACAGAATTTTCACCCTATTCAGCTGTTTAGGATGTAATGAGTGTCCTTCCAAAACCATCAACTTTCAACTTCTTATTCTCTCACAGCGCTACAGATTAAACATATAGTTATTGCTCTCTCTCCTCATGGTACCATCATGCCAGGGTTTAGTCTGGTGAAACTACTTTGCACTGTCTCGGTGACAAAAAGACCATTATTTATAAAACAGACTAAATCTGTAAACAATGCACCAAAAACTCTCTCAATAAAACACTACCATTGGGAAAAGTATGCCAACTCTGGTACTTCAATCATTTTGCATGAAGAGCCGCATATCACTTACTTTCTTGCCCCATAAGAATTCTGATCCTTTTCAACACCAGCCATTCCCAACCTCTCACCATTTAATAGACATAAAGGGAATGATGGTATTTGTTGTTCACATCTGAATCATTTATATACATTGTGAACAGCTACTGCAAAAACACTGTTCCTTCTGCCACCCAACAAGCCTTCAAACCTGAAAAAAGCACTACTCTTCTCATATCTCCATTACCCAATGTTTAATCAATATAGTATGTATTCCAACCCTACCTACCCATGGACTCTAATATTCTCCACTCACCCGTATTCAAACATGTCTAACGTATTCTGAAAATTCAAATACTCCACTCCCACTGCTTCTCAATTGTCGATGTCACAACGGACAATCTCCACTACCCCCAGCAGGTTTAGCAAAGATCATTTCCCTTTCCTGAATCTAGTCCGAATGCACCAAATCATATCATTATTCTCCAAGTGTCTAGTTGTCACATTCCTCATAAAAGGTTCCAATGCTTTTCTCACAGCTGACATCAAGCTATTTAGTTTTCTGTATTCTCTCCCTATCCTGTTTTAAATATTTAGTGGAACAATAACTGCTTTCCAGTCTGCAGCATCCTTTCCAGAATCTAACCAGCTTTGAAGAATTATCAGTCATTTTTTCATTAGCTCTGTTACCACCTCCCCAGTACTCTGGGATGGAACTCATCGGATGCAGCAACTCATGAAACTTCAATTCAATTAGATTTTCAGAATATACATTTCATTATTTCTAATTTCCTGTAGTCCATCATTTTTACCAGTCACACTCTTCCCTTTTTTTCTGAAAGTTAGTTTCTGTACCTTTCCATATGGAGATGGAACCAATGCATTCCTTTCAGCAGGCTTCTGTCAGCTAGAAATACATCGGAGGACTACACTTCAGAGAAGGTGGATATATTACCCACTCCTGCGTGGAAAGTTCCAGAATCAAAACAGTTCTCTTCATGGTGAATGTCAGCACAGTCCTGTTCCTGGTGTGAAGCTACAGGTTATACTGAAGGAGGGGACACAGCTCAGTGAGCATCTCATTTTTGAACCAAGCTGGTTTCACACTTTACACCTGAAATGTGTCCAGCTTAGACAAATGTTCCTGGAAATCCCAGGGGGGATAGTGCAGTGCCTTGTTTCTCCCTGTTAACAGAATTTCCCTTCTGTGTGGTCTCAGCTCCATTTGTTTCCCATGGAGCTGTAAATGCAATATCCAGGGTGGCATCCCCAGACCCTCGGGTCTCCCTGAATGAACCCAGCAGCTGACAATACAAAGCTAGGAACACCATCCACGGAAACTCCACTGGCTTTTATTTGACACCAGCAAGTCAAATCCCTACACCCACGGTGCAGCCATTCAGTGTTGTAAATGCCTCCCTCTCCTCAGTTTCTCTTCCTAGCTAAGAAAGCTGTTACGTCTCCACACAGTCCCACATTAACAGTTCCTCTGTCTAAAGAAGCAGTCGACAATGTAACATTATATTTCTCTGTATCTCAGCAACTAGACGGGCAGCACCAGTATTGCCGATGAAATTGATCACTACACTCAGAGAAGAGAGAGAGAGGGAACATAATTCACTTTAAATAGGGACATAGCTAAACGATGTGATATTCAGGAATATCGGAAAAGGGAAATTGTTAGAATAACTTCCCATTCTATTTTCATTCCAGTTCGTCATCAGCAATCCTTCTGTTTGCTTTGCCTCTCTCTTGCTCTGTCTTTCTTTTGCTGAACATTTCTTCATCCATTCAACAAAACCTCCCACTCACCCTTCTAACCATCTCTGATATAAATAATATTATTTCCCCGTTGCATTAAGTTTTGATAGGGTCCCTGAACTCGAAACGTTATCTGTGTTTCTCCTGACAGAGAGACATGCCTGCTGAGATTCTCCAACACTTCTAGATGCTGAAGAGTTTTATGTCAGATCTCCAGTATCCACAGTTCCTTCGTTTATTTCACTTCCAATATTGTTGTTTCCCAGGATGCCAGCATTTGTTATCCATCACGAATTGCTCTTGACTGGGAGGTCCTTTGTCAAGAAAATATGGAGCCAACCGTATTGTTGTGGGTCAGAATTCACACTTAGTCCAGACTGGGCAAAAATGTTAAGGTTCTTTACGAAAGGTTATCAGTAAAATAAGGAAAAAGAAATCTGGTGGTTTATGGTTGACTCGAGTGAATTTAGGTTTCATTCCAATTTTTATGATTCGAATTTCTGTTCTGTCATCGGCTGTGGTAGGAGTTGAAACAATGCTTTTAGAGTCATAGCCTGTGCCTCTGAATTACACAGTCAGTGATATTATTACTCTGATACAGTGCCCCTACTGTGAAGTAACTGAAGAGACAAGAACAAGTTTGTGGTCAAAATATTTGCAATGGGGAAGAGAGGTCAGAAGAGAAGTGAAGCCATAAAGTCTGGAGTTAACAAAGGGGTAGATGACAAGCTCATTCAGCAACAGAACTGAGGCAGAAGTGGAGAATGGGGATATTTTAGAGATGGATTTTGACCGTTTTAATGACAGAGACAATCCAGAATTGCAAAACAGTTTAGGGTAAAAAGGGGACTCAAAGTGGAGTTTATGACTGAAAGTTTACGCTTTTGCTAAATATAAATAACCGAAGTAGCAATAACCTTCACCATCATTTATAGAATTGACAGAGATAGGCTTACCAGGAACACCAATAATAGCGAGGATGGGATAGTACCCAGCTTGAATAATCATCAGTACGGCTTGTATCTGCAACTCTAACCATGTCCAATCCACAGAAAGATAGTAAAGGCCATTGGATAAACTCCTGTCCATTGTTGGAATATTCCAGTCTAATGTTCTCAGATTCTGATCCATTGTTGGAACATTCCAGTCTAAAAATTCTCAGATTCTGATCCATTGTTGGAACAATCCAGTCTAATGTTCTCAGATTCTAATCCATTGTTGGAACATTCCGGTCTAATGTTCTTAGATTCTGATCTTTCCCTCTTTTTGTAGCTGCTAATCCCAATCGTGTTGAGGATGACGCTGCCCCGAATACTATGGCATAACAAGTTGATAAAGGCCCCTAATTATGGAAGAGGGAAACACTCCAGTGATACAGTTAGGCCCAGGAGGACTGATATTAATCACAGTTACTGAATAACCAGCTTCAGTTAACCCCTTTAACAACCACCCTGACATATTCCAATAATACTTGGACTGAACATAGAACATAGAATGTAGAACAGTACAGCACAGAACAGGCCCTTCAGCCCACGACGTTGAACCGACCATTGATCCTCATGTATGCACCCTCAAATTTCTGTGACCATATGCATGTCCAGCAGTCTCTTAAATATCTCCAATAACCTCGCTTCCACAACTGCTGCTGACAACGCATTCCATGCTCTCACAACTCTCTGTGTAAAGAACCCGCCTCTGACATCCCCTCTATACTTTCTTCCAACCAGCTTAAAACTATGACCCTTCATGTTAGCCATTTCTGCCCTGGGCAAAAGTCTCTGGCTATTGACTCTATGTCTCTCATTATCTTGTATACCTCAATTAGGTCCCCTCTCTTCCTCCTTTTCTCCAATGAAAAAAGTCCGAGCTCAGTCAACCTCTCTTCATAAGATAAGCCCTCAGTCCAGGCAGCATCCTGGTAAACCTCCTCTGAACCCTCTCCAAAGCAGTCACATCTTTCCTGTAATCGGGCGAACAGAACTGGACACAGTATTCCAAGTGCGGTCTAACCAAAGTTTTATAGAGCTGCAACAAGATCTCACGACTCTTAAACTTAATCCCCCTATTAATGAAAGCCAAAACACCATATTCTTTCTTAACAACCCTGTCCACTTGGGTGGCTATTTTAAGGGATCTATACATCTGCACACCAAGATCCCTCTGTTCCTCCACACTGCCAAGAATCCTATCCTTTATCCTGTACTCAGCTTTCAAATTCGAACTTCCAAAATGCATCACCTCACATTTATCCAGGTTGACCTCTCAGCCCATCTCTGCATCCTGTCAGTCCTGCTGCAGCCTACAACAGCCCTCTATACTGTCAACGACACCTCCAACCTTTGTGTCGTCTGCAAACTTTCTGACCCATCCTTCAATCCCCTCATCCAAGTCATTAATAAAAATTACAAACAGAAGAGGCCCAAGGACAGAGCCCTGTGGAGCACCACTCACCACAGACTTCCAGGGAGATATTTTCCTTCTATTTCCACTTTCTGTATTCTGTTGGCCAGCTACTTCGGTATCCAGACAGCTAAGTTCCCCTGTATCCCATTCCTCCTGACCTTCTGAATGAGCCTACCATGGGGAACCTTATCAAATGCCTTGCTGAAGTCCAGAGACACCACATTCACAGCTCGACCCTCATCAACTTTTCTAGTCACATCCTCAAAGAACTCGTTAAGGTTTGTGAGGCATGACCTGCCCCTCACAAAGTCGTGTTGACTGCATTTAATCAAGCCATGCTCTTCCAGATGGTCATAAATCCTATCCCTCAGAATCCTTTATAACACCTTGCAGACGATAGATGTGAGACTTACTGGTCTGTAATTGCCAGGGATTTCCCTATTTCCTTTCTTGAAGAGAGGAATTACATTTGCCTCTATGCAGTCCTCAGGTACGACTCCAGTGGAGAGCGAGGATGAAAAGATCTTCACAAGTGGCGAAGCAATTGCATTTCTCGTTTCCCAAAGCAGCTGAGGACAACTCTGGTCCAGGCCTGGCGACTTGTCAATCTTAATGTTTGACAACATTTTCAGCACATCAGCTTCCTCTATCTCTTTCCATTCCAGCATGCACATCTGCTCTTCAAAGGTTTCATTCATGACAAAGTTCGTTTCTTTCGTAAAGACGGAAACAAACAACTCATTCGGGCTTCCCCTACCTCCTCAGACTCCACACACAAGTTCTCTATGCTATCCCTGATCGGCCCTACTCTTTCTTTGACCATTCACTTATTCCTCACATAAGTGTAAATGGATGGAATGTTGACATCGCTGACCAATAGTGAATGGTACATCTCCAATTGTAAAGTTAGAGGTGAGGGAGGGAGATGACGCTTTTTCTTCACAAGCGCGATGATTTTACTGTGTTTTGGCAGGGTAGGAATTATTGAGCACCTGCCGCCATCTGTGTCTGATCACCAGGCCTGCTGCACTCTTTCGGTTTATGTATTTATATTTAACTTTGACATATATCTGACCATCATTTAATGGCTTAGGTGGGATTAGGCATTTTTGAGAGGCGACTACAATGCCATAGATGGTGTAGATACAGTCCATTCCTTGTGGCCCTTGCAGCCACGGCCTGGTCCTGTGGAGTGATGCTAAAACTCTCCCAGAACCAGGATTCTTAGTTTTACCTTTTGTCAGTTAATGCTGGGGTCTCAGCAGGGATGGAAGACAGTAAATCTCTCCCGGCTGCTACACTCTCTCTCTCTGAGATTTCTCTCAGAATTGTTTTTGATGTTCTTTCCTCCTGGAATGGAGAACTGCATGTGAGACAATCTGTTTCCTGAATTTGTTTTTCGACATGTGAGTGTTTCTAGGATGTTACTACCTTGGAGCAGTTACTGTTAGTTGAATAACCTGTTATTCTGTTAAGTTTTCCAAAATAATTAAGTTATTCCAAGATCCTCTTGTTTTCGTTATGTTTTGTCTACTGTGTTTTAATAGATTGTGTTTTGCTTAATGTCGAATATTTTGAACAATCGAATTGTATCTGAAACACAGCACCTCTCATTGACCTTTAAAATAAGAAAACGCTCGGGTCGAGAGACTGCCTTCTCCATGTACTTTGAGGGGATCTGCTCTGGTCCATAACAGAGGGACAGATATTCATGTTTTGCTTGGGTAATTACTTAATAGACAACATGTTGCAGAAATATGGAGTTTGGCAGCAGAATGGGCAAGCTGGAGGAGTGACAGTTATGTCAGGAGTTACATTGGATACTCATTCCTCCTAACAGTTCCAGCCCGGACACATATAAGGCAAGATATCTGTTCATCATGAAACACTGCGTAGACAAGTAGTGTACTGCCATCAATCCATCCAGGAATGAACAATGTTCAGAGCTTACCAATTGAGCACTTGTGCCATTTTTAAATGGCCAACGGGCACACGGTTCAGCTTTCTCAGTTCAGAGCTGCCCTGCACAATTTACCCTGAGCATGGCAGATAAGGGACAATTATACCATGGTTTGTCGACAGGGACATGGTGGATCGGTTGGTACAAAAGAGGACCATTCTCTTCCCAGAGGAGCTGCCACAACCAGACCCAGCGAACATAGTCTGAGCTCACCACCCAGCTCAATGCAGTATCTGCAGTCTGAAGAAATGTCCAGCAACACAGGACAAGCCTCAATAATCTTTCCCAGTCTGTCAGGATAAAGGTCGCCATATTCTCTCTGCTCCCACACACTCACTGTATATCTGTTATAGCACCGAACCCCGAATAAGGCTCATGCTACACCAGTCTCACTATTGCATGCAGCAGCTATTCGCTCTCTTGCCTATTCAATACCCCGACATGGTTATAAATTCTTCTGTAAAACGCTGTAACTGGAATGCTCAGGTTCAGGCAAATGTTTGTCCCCCAGTTTGTAACACATCAGTGGAGGGAGACGATTTTTTTTAAATTACTCGGGATGAAAGTATGTCATGAGACCACACTCAGCCTCTCAAATATACTGCACCATTCAGACAAAGGAAGCGCCTAAAGAGTTGAAGACTCACTCCTTTCTTGAAGACAGGCGCCACATTAGAGGTTCTCCAGTTTCGCTGGAACTCTCCTGTAATCGAGAGAGTTATGGAATATTTTGCACAGTGCCCCCAGTCACTCTGTAACCACTTCTTCTAAAACCAGCTATGAATTACCGCTGACCTGTCTACCATTATTCTTACCTGTTTGTTAATAAAAAATGTTTCTTTTGTTAGAGACAGTTCAAGAACTTTCATCCGACTACAGTTTTGTTCATATTATTGAATTACTTTGTGACTTCCCCTGTGAGGAACGATGTAAAATTCTATTTTAAATTCTCTGCCTGTTCCCTGAAACCAGTTCCCCAGTTACATCCTCCAGGTGTCCCACATATACTTTCCTGCCGTTCTTCCAAGGGTCACACGCACATCATGAACGTTTTATAATTGACATGGAAAAACTCTTGAGAATAAAATTATTTCTTGCCAGTTTTGGAATATTTTTCTTTATATTTTACTTTATCCAATCTGCTTCTGTTTCCAAAAATAAACTTCCCAAATGTGGCCAATGCTAGAGCTCACCAACCTGAATTCTTTAGTTTGTGATTGATTAGTTATCCTTCAAGCCTTTGTGCATCATGGGGGGCAGTTATTCTTCACATCTTCATATCATCTTCCTTTTGACCGGAGTCAATCATTGATGAGCGTTATGAAGTATCTACTTAAATGTCTCCCCCACACATCTGCTGACCTTTACCTGAGTCTATTTTCACATTCCGTTTTAGATCAGATATAAGACATAAATCTGCAATTGAAATGCCTTGCTCTTTTCAATCATTCAGGTGGAACCTCTGTATGCAGCTGAACACATGATCAGTTGAAAGTGACTTCATTCTCCCAGTTTCTCTGGCTCTGCCATTTCTGTTCGATGATACCACATTCCAGTGGGAAGCTTCCTACATGACCAGCTTTTCTCTCAGAAAAGAAATCCCCTAACTCCGGTGGACAGAGCCTTCAGCTGTGACTGGCGCATCTTCCTCACTTCTGCCCTCACTCCGTCTCCTCCTTCCCAGTACAATGATGGACTTCCTGTTGTCCTCACTTCCTACTGCACTAGAACCCACATTCACAGAATCATCCTACACCGCTTCCACCATCTCAAGCAGGACAGCACCATCAAACACATCTTCCCCTCCCGTCCACTCTCAGCATTTCACAGGGATCATCCCTTCTGTGACAGCCTCCATCACCCCGAACACTTCCCCACTCCCCCATGGCACCTTCCCATGCAATTGCAGAAGCTGCAATACTTGCCCATTCCCCTCTTCCCTCATCACTGTCCATGGCCCCAATCATACCTTCCAGGTGAAGCAACATTTCACTTGTACACTTTCAATCCAGTCTTCTGTCATTGCTGTTCACAATGCAGTCTCTTTTACACTGGGGAGACCAGAGACTGCTTTGAGGAACACTCCCACTCTGTCTGTAGGAATGACCCAGATCTTCTGATTGCTCCCCATTTCATTAAATACATTTTCCTCAAGCTAATGATATTTCTTTGAAGAGGTAACAAGCAGGTCAGATCAAGGAGAGCCAATGGGAGTTTCTATATGGATTTCCAGAAGGCCTCTGATAAGGTGCCACACGCACAGGAGGCTGCTGAGTAAGACAAGGGCGCATGGTGTGAGAGGACAGGTATTAACATGGATAAAAGGTTGGCTGTCTGGCAGGAGGCAGGGTGGGGATAAAATAAGTCCTCTGGATGGCAGCCAGTGACTAGTAGTTTTTCACAAGGGTCAGTGCTGGGACCACAATATTACACCTTTTAGGTTAATGATTTGGACGGCAGAACTGAGGGCATTCTGGCTACGTTTGCAGATGATGCAAAAATAGGTGGATGGGCACGTGGTATTGAGGAGCAGGGAGCCTGCAGAAAGGTTTAGACAGTTTAGGAGAGTGGGAAAAGGAGTAGCAGATGGAATACAATGTGGGAGAGTGTGAGGTACTTTGGTGTGAAGAATACAGGCATGGACTATTTACTAAATGGGAAGAAAATTCAGAAATCTGAAGTTCAAAGGGACTTGGGATTCCAAGTTCAGGATTCGCCTAAGATAAACTTGCAGGTTGAGTCATTAGTTTAGAACGCTAATACGATGATTTCATTCATCTCGAGAGGACTACAATGTAAAGGTGGGGATTTTGAGGCTTTCTAAGGCTCTGGTCATACCACATTTCCAGGATTTACACTTCCTGATGAAGGGTTCTGGCCTGAAACCTCGATTTTCTTGCACTTTGGATGTTGCCCGACCAGCTGTGCTTTTCCAGCAACACACACCCAACTCTGTGAGTATCTACATGTGGGTGCAGGTCCGACAGTCTCTGTGGTGCTTAAAATGACACAATCGCTCCCTCAGCTTGTCTCCCCACCCTACTGCAGCGACAGTGGCAGAGTGTGATAACCCTCGACGATTCAGTCTGGGACGGAGAGAGGGAGGGAAGCAGCTCACAAAACCATCCAAACTGACAGCACCATCAAGACACACAACTGAACCCCCCCCACACACACACACAAACCTCACACCCTACAACCCCCCCCCCCCCCCCGACACACACACACACACAATGCTGGTAGATGGAAGTTTGCAAATATACTTAGGCCTATCAGAATGGAAATGCTCACCTCCGAGTGAACCATTTTGTCAGGAGATGAGAAGAATGTAATTCTCCTTCTGTGTCTTCCAATGCTTAAACGTTATGTGAGAAAGTGTTGGAAAGTCCTGATAAAGGCCTAACAGTGGTTGTAATATCGCTCAGTATTGACGAAACTGGTCTGTGCGTCCAAAGATATTATTTGAAAAACTAAACAGCCACGCAATTTCAGAGATCAACAGTAAAGGATTTGTTATCTTCTCAGAGAGTAAAAGAAAACTCTGCCACTGATGCAGTGGAGTGGGGAGACTAGCAGAGGATAGTATTGTATGAATCTATTCATAAAACTCAGTGGTTCTCACTGCTGACTCACAGCGCGAGGCACCCGGGTTCAATTTCACCCTCGGGAACTGACTGTACGGAGTTTTCACATTCTCCCTGTGTCTACGTGGGTTTTCTCCGGGTGCTTCGGTTTCCACCCACAGTCCAAAGATATTACAGGTTAGGTGAATTGGCCAAACTAAATTGCCCGTAATGCCTGGAGATGTGTAGATTAGGGGCATTAGTCATGATTAAACGTAGGATAGTAGGGGAACGGGTCTGGGTGTGTTACTCTTCGAAGGGTCAGTAAGGATGTGTTGGGCCGAAGGGCCTGTTTCCACACTGTAGGGATTCTATGAACTCTATGAACAAAGGGAACAGACAGAGAGAGAGCAGGAAAGAGACTGATTCCAATTTCAATGTATTTTCTTCAAAAACAACATTGCAAAAAAAAAGTAGACAATGGTGCACACGAACTTAGATTCTGACACGAACACACATAACATATGCACACAGAGATACGCACGTGGATATGGACAGTTACACACAAACACACGAACACACACCCCACGGACAGGCACAGACAATGTCTTTAATACAGAGATATATAATTTTTATTAATAAGCAATCAATGGTCAGTCGGAGAGGCAGGAGAATGGAGTTGAGAAATATTTCTGCGGTGATCAAATGCCATGGCAGATTAGATATGCTGGATGGCTTAATTCTGCTGGTGTCTCATGCTGATATGATCTTGTGGTGCCTGGAATTGTCTTCCCGCAAGTTCAGTGGAGATTCAAATTGATAAGTATGTGATTTAGGAGAGTTAATGGGAATATGGGCAGGTTTCAGACACTGAATGGTCAATATCTGTTCCTAATTATGATCCCTTTTTATCTCAAAAGAGTGGCGATTTGTTTGAGAGTAACACATTTTGAGACTAAGGGCCTTCCCATTTCAGACTGAGACAGGGATGTTCCTTTCTCTTTAAGATTCTGTGATCTGTGGTATTCTCGTGCCGAAGTAGCAGTGAAGACTGGGTTACTGAAAACAATCAAGGTTGATTATCATAGAACTTTGATGAACAAGAGAATCTATTTTTATTGGGAACAGAGAAGAAAGGGGTGTTAGTTACAATCACATCAACAATACACATTCTGAATGGTGCAGCAGGCACGACGGGCTGAATGACCAGCTGATGATCCTGCCTCATGTGTTGTTCTCTCATGCACTCAGTAATATTCAAGAGATAAAGGAAGATCCCATTCCGCCAGTCAGCATCGTTATAGTGAGACAGGGGGAGACCATTCTGCCCTCTAAGGATTTATGCAGGAAGAGATTGATGTCATTCAGCCTGCTAAGTACCTCACACAATGACCCAAACTCGGACTTCAAACCCACGACAACAGATGGTGGAATTTGAATTCAATAAAATATTTGGAATTAGCAATCTAATTAAATATTGATGGCTGTCAAAACTAAAGAAAAACCCTGGCTCACTAGTGCCCTCCAGAGGAAACTTGCTATTTTCACTGGTCTGACTTACATGTTACTCCAGGCTCTCAGCAATGGCAGACTCTCAAATGCCCTTTGCAATGGCCAAGGCAGACATTCAAATATCACCCTACAACTTATCAAAGAAGTGAAACCAGACAGACCTGAGCACTGGCAGCCGACAGCACATCGAAGTGCATGGGTTCAGAAAGGCAGTTCCACAACAGCTTCTTGAGAGCAACTCGGAAAGAGAAATAAATGCTGGTCCAGCCACCCCAACACCCATGTCCCATTAATGAAGGAAAGACGTCCACACTCAGGAAAGAGAGACGGAGGGGACAGACCTCACTTGAAACAGGGACTTGGATATATACCTACATGTGCATGATACTCAGGAATATGGAAAAGGTGAAAAATACATGAAAATAATCTCACATTTTATTTCCATCGCAGCTGATTATCAAAAATACTTTTTTATCGCTCTATTTCTCCACATGTTCCAATCATTCCACCAACACACATTATACTATTTCCCAGCTGCTTTCAGATCTGATGCATGGTGAGTGGATTTCAAACGTGAACTCTGTTTTTCTCACGACGGAGGCTGCCAAAACTGCTCCGTTTACCCAGCATTCTGATTATTTTTGCTTCAGATCGCCAGTAACTTACTTTGTTTGATTTAACCTTTTCTTTATTTTATGGGACATTGGCCCATTGAGTCCACACTGACCCTCTGCAGAGCATTACACCCTGAACCACCTCATACTCTACTTCTGCACTTCCATTGGCTAACCTGTTTCCTACCCTATCCCGGCATTTCCCATAGCTAACACACCTAGCTGGACATGATGGGTAATTTAACATAGTCAATACACTGAACCTGTTTGGACTGTGGGAGGAACCTGGAGCACCTGGAGGAAACACTAGCAGAACCGGGGAGAATGTCAAAATTCAATACAAACAGTTCTGAGGGTGGAAGCAAACTGTATTCCTGGTCCTGTGAGACAGCTGTGCTAACCACTGAGACACCATGCATCCTCCCCCTCCCCCCTAACGGGGTCCCGGATACTGTGAGACAGCTGTGCTAACCACTGAGACACCATACCCCCCACCCCCAAACCGGGTCCCTGGTACTGTGGGACATCCGTGCTAACAACTGCGACACCATGCCCCCTCCCCCGCTCCCCAACTCCCAAACCGGGTCCCAGGTACTGTGAGATAGCCGTGGTAACCACTGAGACACCATGCCCCCTCCCCCTCCCCTCCCCAAACGGGGTCCCTGGTACTGAGAGATAGCCATGCTAATGCCTGAGACAACATGCCCCCTCCCTGCCCCCCCCCCCCGCCGAACGAAGTCACTGTGCTCGGGAATACTGTGGAAAATATAAACCTGAAATGCAAACAGTAAACAGGGACAAAACCCCACAGATGTTTCAGGCTGTGGAGGGAGAAGCATAGGGAGCATATTGAGTATGATATGATTCTCTTCTGAAAAACTTATATTGGACTCAAAAGGCTAATTGTGTTTCTCTCTGCTCAGAACCTGTTATGATTTTCCAGCACTTTCAACGTAGTTACTCTTTTGGACTGTGGATAGTTGCCTGATCTGAAAGGGGACAGTGAAGCTGCCATTTCTGTTGACTCTCAAGTATTTGGTTATGGTTTTTGAATGAAAAATTAAAAACTCTGTGCGTGACAGCTCCCTAAATACCGATAATTTATTGCCACTGACATAATGCGTTTTGAAAATGTTGAACTCGGTGGTTATGACATCATACGATCAATCCTCTGAAAGTAACTGATTGAAGTACTGATCCCAATTGTTATCAATGTCTTATCATGCTCCTGATGTCACTGGACATATTCATCCGGGGTTTGGGAAGGCACTAGCAAGGGCAGAGTTTATTTGTCATCCCCAATGGCTCTGAACTAAGAGACACAGAGTTGCCCTGTTTTACATCTTCAATCCAAAGTGATGCAGATCCACACAGAGCTGTTTTTAGGAGAATTCCAAGATTTCTAACATATTCTTGTGAAGGAACAGCAAATTATTCCCTAGTCAGGATGACATGCAACTTGGAAGGTACCTTGAAGAGACTGCATTTCCCATTGTTCCCATTACGAGTGCAAAATGTTCTCTAATTCCCATTAATCACAGTTTTACTCAGGGCCCACCCTCAGTCAAGTCCTGCTTCAACTGAAAGGGAAGTCACTCTGATCTCACCTCAAATTACATTGGAAAATCAATTTAAAGAATAAGGAGCAAAATACAAGAACATTGTTTGTTTGAACAATGTCCTCATAATATTCAAAAGAAAATTGATGTATGGTCTTCCTTAATGCATTACTCAATGACATCACGTTTTAAACAATGCTCAAATCGGTGGGTGTTTGTTCTTTTAGTTTGCTTCCAATTCAATGTAGAAATGAGAACGTGAATTGATCTTCTGTATTGTGGTTATAATCCCGAATTTAAATCAACCTCTATCATCATTGGTTTAGCTCTTTCAAACAAAATTAATGAATGAGCCTGTGTCCATCCTGCAGATGAAAAAGATCTTTCTCTGACTACTGCTAAAGCTCTGACTACTGCAGCAAATATTGTAAAGAATAAACTCCAGGCTCACATCAAATGGAAATTTTGCAGGGCAAAGTGCCAAAAGCTAATCCAAGGTTTTTGCTTTCCAAGCCTTATGAATAATACATGCGGAGGGGCGGGGTATTAAAGCAGAATTCAGCTCCATGCCTAAAATGTTATTTGTGGCTCACTCACAAAATACCACAACTGATTCACGCTGTAAATTTATCAAAATAGGGTAAACAAGAGACTGGAATTGCCAATTCTGCAACAACATCTGTAGAACAGGAAGAAAATCAAGGTTTGTTTCTGAAATTCATAAATGCTGATGATAAGAATGTGGGAGATGGTGGGGATATTGGACGATGATAAACCATGTTATGGATGACACAATGATTAACCGGGTGGATCACAGTGAGCAGGAACGTGTTAGTGTACAGGAGGGTACAAACGGATTGTTCAGATGGCCAGATCAATGGCTGATAAAAGTAACACTGAAATATGTGAATTGCTGCACTTTGGAAGATGTAACAAGACAAGAGAGAACCCAAACCATGAAGATAGGCTAGATTTGCTTTTGGAGCAGAGAAGGGTGAGGGTTGAACCTAACAGAGGTGTATAAAAGCATGAGAGGTATGGGCAGAGTGAACAGACAACAGCTGTTCCCCTTAGTCAAAGGGTCAAAAGCAAGGGTACATACGTTTGAAATGAAAGCGAAGATACTAAGAGAGGATTTGTGGAACCTGTTTTGAACCCAGAGGATGAGATGTGTCAAGAATGCATTGCCTGGGTGGACGGTTTAGGAATGTAACCTCACAAACTTTATAAAACCACTTGTATCAGCACTGCATGGTGCAGACTCGATGGGCCTTGTCTTTATTACATGATTCCATGTGGTGGCAGCCATGAAAGCTCTGATATATTGTGAAGCACGAGCCAACGGGACTTTTTAGTTTGTTCCATCGAACTGTGCTCAGTAAGTGGCGAGATTACAAACCAGCATCATCCTATAGAGTATCAGTACTTACTCAACCTAGGACATCCCAGCCATCTCTGAAAACATTCAAGATAATTCACATACTCAGTGCAGGCATCGTCCATCAAAAGCACTAACGTTATTCCAGCTGTTTGGCACCATTATTTTAAGTAAACCAATAACATAGAAAAAGACTTCCCTTCATTATTACATAGACTCGTATCTGTAAGGTTGCTATTTCTCTGAAAAATAATAAATTCCATCCCATACGTTCGCTTTGAGATTAACTCAGTTTTCCTGTGTTTTCCGGCAAGCTGTTCATCGCAGCATGGCGATGTTTAACCACCTCCAGTAATATTTACTCCCAGCTAAATAAGCACAAGAGATGCACTGCTGGCACTCCCTCTCAACAGCCACTTGGATGGACCAACACCAACTGGACTGGAACATCTCAAGGGCAATTAATGCTGGTCAAGCTCCGTTAAAATCCCAAACGAATTGAAAAGACAATCCGACTTTCTAATAATTATTGAACAATGTAGACATTTTATTGGTCTGATGGGTTTGTCGCTGCCTTTGAAATTGTGTAATCTATTTCCAGGAAACCATTTTGTACATATAGTGAAAGAACAAAAAAGCTCAAGTCATGGATATTATAAGATAACGCAGCATTTAAGCACAAATGCAAGGGCATAGTAGATTAATGATCTTCGGGTAACTGGGATTAACGTAGGTTGGTGTTTTCTGGCTGTCGTAGATGTATTGGGCTGAATGGCCTGTTTGTATGCTGTGTGACACTATCACTTAAATTGTTGAAATCAGAGAATGTAGTATCACTATTTCCATAGATTGTGAGCATCAAATGGTGAAGAATACAATCTCCAAGGTCACACAGCACACCAACTTGAAGCTATATCATTCTCCCTTCACTATCAAATGGTTCAGAACCCCGTTTCTCTCTTTGTAACATACCTGTTCGTGTCCCTGCACCACGAAAAACCCTGGGGTTTATCACTATATTCTGAATAGCAATTAGACATAAGCCACAGAGTGCCGGCCTTGCTAACGAAACTCACCTCCCAAGAAAAACTGAAAGGAATCTGTACTATTAAAGACATCCATCCGACACAATCTGATTTCTAAAGCAGTTTCAAGGGAGGCTTTCACTTTGCCCTATGCTCCTGATCTTTCTCCAAAACCATGAAACTTTCCTGAGTGCTTTTTCCAGGGCTGTTTAAAAGTCACATGTGGAAGGTTGTGACCAGTACTTGAAAGGAGAAGTCTGCATGTTCATGAGAATCGTCTCATAATTTTTCAGTAATTAAAAATCAACAGAAATGTCGAAACTAGCATTAGGAGTAAGTCACCAATACAGATCTGTCATGCGATAAATCGTAGATGATCTGATTGTGACCTCAATCACACATTCCTCCTTTGCCCTTACAACGTTAGTGCGTCACTCTTAGTCAAGAATCTGCCTGCCTCTGCCTTAGGAATATTCAATGTCTTATTGCTACCTAGGAAGAGAGTTCACAAACACACACTTTGAGTGGATTAAAACAACCAACATCTTCTTTATTGAGATATTCTTCTGTTTTATTGTCCATCCACTCCTAGTAATCTATCTCACAAGCTGAAATATTGTTTCAGAGTTCAAATTGAAAAGACTACTTGGAATATTCTGGGGTTACCAAGGTCACATGTTGTTCGCCTAAACTCCAGCAGATCCAGAGTCAGTCAGTTCAAGATTTCCTACTGAAATAAACGTTCCTCACAGGAGTTAGTTGAGTGAATCTTCTCTGAACTGATTTGCATGTCATTATGGCCATCACTCTCTCGATGTGGACTCGCCACTATCCTGCAAAACTGTGGAAAATCTTCCCTAATTTTGAATGTATTCTGTTTGAGCAAGTTTCTACATTTATCTTACCTCCCTTAAAACTTTATGTACACCTAAAGGTTTTATTTTGTAATCCAAGTGCCCGGTTCCTCTGTGCCCCAACCCAATCTCTCCTTTGAAATAATACACTGCCTTTCAATGCTACCCGCCAACATCTTTGAGCGCACAGACAGTTTTGCTTACAATGCTGCATACAACAATATTTGTCTGTTCACTTGACCCACCTTAATCTATTTATAGACTCATGTCCTCTTCATACCTTCCTTTACAACAGTTTCAAATGTCTGCATTCTTCCCTAATACAGACAGAATATTTGGCCAAATAAATATTGTGGCCAATGGAATTGACAATTTAATATCTTTAATCAATGTCTCAACTCTGAACTTGTGACAATGCTAAAATGTTTTATATTCCATCACTCAATTCCCAAAACTCAAAGTAGGTACAGATGGTGTAGAACCTGTGTGGTTACAATTGAGGAATGGAAAAGGTGAAAAACCATAGTTGGAGTTATGTACAAGGCCTACAAATCATAGTCAGGAGCTGGGGCGGAGGACACATCAGGAGGTAGGAAAGATGTGTAGGAAAGGCAAAGTTACAGTGATTGGGGGGATTTCAATATGCAGGTGGACTGGGCAAATCAGGTTGGTAGTGTTTTGCAAGAAATGGAATTTGTGGAATGTCTACAAGATGGCGTTTTGGAACAGCTTATGGTGCAATGGGGGAACGGGCAATACTGGATTTAGAATTGTGCAATGAGGCAGACTTGATAAGGGAGCTTAAGGTAAAGAAAGCTTTATGATGCAGTGAACATAATATCATTGAACCTACTCTTCAATTTAATAGGGTGAAGATAGAATCAGAGTTCACAATATTACCACTGAATAAAAGCAACTACAAAGACATGAGAGAGGAACTGGGCTGATTTGACTGGGAGAGTAGACTAGCAGGAAAGGAACAGTAATGGGGGGAGTTTCTGGATGTAAGTCAGGAGACACAGCAGAAATTCATCCCAAGCGAAAAGAAGCATGGTATAGGGAGGATGAGGCAACAATGGATGACAGGGGAAATCAGGGTTAGCGTAAAAGCAAAAGAGAAATCATTAAACATGGCAAATGCCAGTGGAAACCAGAGGATTTGGAAGCTTACAAATACCCATACAGGGCAACAAAATAAGATATAGGAGGAAGAAGGTTAAATACGAGGGTAAGCTAGCCAGTAATATAAAAGAATACTGTAAGAGCTTCTTTAGATATGTAGAGGACAGAAGAGAGGCAGAAATGGACATTGGGACGCTGAAAACAACGCTGGAGATATAGTAATGGGGAACAAATAATGGCTGAGAAACTGAACAATTATTTCATGTCAGTTTTCACAGTGAAGGACACGAATAGTATCCCACAAATTCAAGATAGCGAGGGGACAGAGCTTATTAGGAGAAGTTGCTCGAAAAACTAAATGGGTAAATAAACTGGACCAGATGGACGATATCGCAGAGTGCCAAGGGAGATAGCTGAAGAAATAATGGAGACATTTGTGGTGATCTTTCATGAATTTCTAGAATCAGGGAGAGTCTCAGAAGACGAGAAAGTTGATAACATGACACCCTCTTTAAACAGGGAATAAGGCAAAAGGCAGAAAGCGACAGATTGATTAGCCTAACCTCAGTCATGTGTAAGATCCTGGAATCCATTATGAAGGATGAGATTTCTGAATACTTGTAGGTGAATTGTAAAATAGGGTAAAGTCCGTATGGTTTCATCAAGGAGACTTCATGCCTCATAAATCTGTAAGATTTATTTGAGGATGCAACAAGCAAGTGAGACAAAGGAAAGCCAGTGGATGTTATCCACCTGGACCTCAAGAAGGACTTTGACAAGGTGCCACACAGGAGGCTGCTGAGTAAAATAAGGTCCCATTTTGTTAGAGGCAAGGTACTAATGTGTGCAGAAGCTTGGCTGTCTGGCAGCAAGTAGAGAGTGAGGATAAAAGGGGCCTTCTCAGGATAGCAGCCGATGATAACTGGTGTTCCACAAGGCTCAGTGTTGGGACTGCAATTTTTTATTTTGTACATTCTGGGTAGGCTTTTAGATGATACAAAGGTAGGTAAAGGGACAGGTAGCAATGAAGAGGCAGGGAGGCTGCAGAAGGATTGAGATAGAATAGGAGAGTGAGAAAAGAAGTGGCAGATGGAGTACATCTTGGGAAAGCGTGAGGTGATACACTTTGTGAGGAGGAAGAGAGACATGGACTATTTCATAAATGAAAAGAAACTTCAGAAGTCTGAAGTGCAAACTGAGTTTCGAGTTCTTGCACAGGAATGTCTCAAGGTAAACTTGCAGGTTGAGTGAATAGTTAGGAAGGTGTATCTGCCGCACAGTGAGTTTAAAGTCTTCTATTCAGCAAAAGGACTGTGAGTCAACTCTTACAAACAATAATATTTGTTTATTGAGCACAGTAAATGTTAGTACAATAATGTTTACTATAAATTAATGAAAAATACTGCAAACTGTCTTATGCTTTTACTTAACTTTGGTTGATTGTGTACCACCACACTAGAACTTGGCCAGGCTCCACGTGGTGATGGCCTTCTTATTCTTCCAATGGTCTTGGAGTTGTCTTCTTTCTCAGTGGTTATTCTTCAGTTACCGCACTCTGTGGGGTTTTGAGGTGATTCTTATCCTTCCAAGTCTTCAAGCCCTTGGGAGGTTTTGGAGACTCTGCCAATGGAATGATCAGGTTCATTTACCCTGATCAATCATACTCAACCCGGCGTTGGCATATTGATGGCCCAAGGGCGATATTCCAATGTGCCATTAAAGTCTATCTTCTGGAGGGTATTGCAGGGTCTGTAGCTGTCAGGTTTGTTTGCAAACCGTCTGTAGGGAGCTGCAGCCTGTATGGATTCTGCAGCATGTGGATTAGCACAGAGACTTTAGACAATGCTGGGATCCATTTACCAGAATGCTTTAATCACTGTTCATTTTTGTAACTTCATGATAAGTTTATTAATGTCCATCATACATTCATTGTTTCGGGTAGCCTATCCGGTCAGAAAGACAAATACAATGATGGCATTTATTTTGAGAGGACTTGAATATTAAAGCAGGGATGGATTTCTGAGTTTTTACAAGGCTCTGGACGGAGCATATTTGGAGTATTATGTGGGAGCATCATTTAAGATATATCTAGACAGATACATGAATGGGCAGGTAGCAGAAAAATAGGCGGCAGGTTTAGACAGAGGATCTGGATCGGTACAGGCTTGGAGGGCTGAAGGGCCTGCTCCTGTGCTGGAATTTTCTTTGTTCTTCATTCTTTATTATTCATTTTCAAAATTGCAAGTTTTCAACTTACTGTATGCTACAATTTAATAACATAAAACATTTATTATTTGACAGTGCATGTTAAATTATTGTCATTTCTAAATTAGAGTAACAGAGTCATAGGGATGTACAGCATGGAAAACAGACACTTCGGTCCAACCCGTCCATGCCGACCAGATATCCCAACCCAAACTAGTCCCAGCTGCCCGGACCCAGGCCATATCCCTCCAAACCCTTCCTATCACATACCCATCCAGATGCCTTTTAAATGTTGCAATTGTACTAGCCTCCACCACTTGCTCTGGCAACTCAGTCCATACACATACCACCCTCTGCATGAAAAAGGTGTCCCTTAGGTCTCTTTTATATCTTTCCCCTCTCACCCTAACGTATGCCCTCTACTTCTGGACGCCAGGGAGAACACCTTGTCCATTTACCCTATCCATGCCCTTCATGATTGTATAAACTTCTATACGGTCACCCCTCAGCCTCCGACGCTCCACTGAAAACAGCCCTGGCCTATTCAGGCTCTCCCTACAGCTCAAATGCTCCAACCCTAGCAACATACTTCCTGTAGATGCACAACATGACCTTCCAACTCCTGTACTCAATACTCTGACCAATAAAGGAGAGCACACCAATCGTCTACTTCACTATCTTATCTATCTGCAACTCTACTTTCAAGGAACAAGGAAACTGCACTCCAAGGTCTCTTTGTTCAGCAACATTCCCTAGGATCTCGCCAGTAAGAGTATAACTCCTGCTAAGACTTACTTTCCCAAAATGCAGCACCTCGCATTTATGTAAATTAATCTCCATCAGCTACTCCTGAGCCGATTGGCCCAGCTGATCAAGATCCTGTTGCAATCCGAGATAACCTTCTTCGCTGTCCACTGTACCTCCAATTTTGGTGTCATCTGCAAACTTACTAACTGTACCTCTTATGCTTGCATCAAAATCATTTATGTCAATGACAAAAAGTAGAGGACCCAGCACCAATCTTTGTGGCACTGCACTGGTCACAGGCCTCCAGTCTGAAAAACAACCCTCCACCACCACTACCTGTCTTCTACCTTTGAGCCAGCTCTGTATCCAAATGGCTAGTTCTCCCTGTATTCCATGACATCTTAAGCTGGCTAACCAGTCTCCCATGGGGAACCTTGTTGAACGTCTTACTGAAGTCCATATAGATCACATCCACCGCTCTGCCCTCATCAATCCTCTTTGTTACTTCTGCAAAAATCTCAATCAAGTTTGTGAGACATGATTTCCCACGCACAAAGCAATGTTGACTATCCCTAATCAGTCCTTGTCTTTACAAATACATGTACATCCTGTCCCTCAGGGTTCCCTCCAACAACTTGCCCACCGCTGAACAGTCTATAGTTCCCTGGCATGTCCTTACCACCCTTCTTAAACAGTGGCACCACATTCGCCAACTTCCAGTCGCCTGGCACCTCACCAGTAACTATCGATGATACAAATATCTCAGTAACAAGCCCAGCAAGCATTTCCCTGGCTTCTCACAGAGTTCTCGGGTACACCTGATCAGGTCCTGGGGATTTATCCACTTTTATGCATTTCAAGACATCCAGCACATCCTCCTCTGTAATATAAACATTTCAAAGATGTCACCATTTATTTCCCTACATTCTATATCTTCCATGTCATTTTCCACAGTAAACATTGATGTAAAATGCTCATTTATTATGTCCCCTATCTCCTTGCTGCACACAAAGGCCTCCTTGCTGACCTTTGAGGGAACCCTATTCTCTCCCTCTTTACTCTATTTTCCTTAATGTCTTTGTAAAATCCTTTTGGATTCTCCTTAATTCTATTTGCCAATGTTATCTCATGCCCCCTTTTTGCCCTCCTGATTTCCCTCTTAAGTATACTCATACTGCCTTTGTGCTCTTCTAAGGATTCAGGCAATCTAGTCAGACAACATGTTCTTTTGCTGTACAAAACAAAATGTACACTCTTTACTTTTGTATCATAAAATGTTGTTAGATGTTTATATTTTAGTTCCATCAATATAGAATCAACTTAATTGTTTTCAGAGATGATACAATTATTGTTCAGTTGAATAATTGTAGTTAATATTTCATCATTGCCCAATTCACAAACATGGCAAACACCTGATTATTGTTCAGGTCTGTAAACCCACCACATCACAATCATGACCGACATTAAAAATGGATTCCAAAAGGATTCAGTTCAGACACACTGCTACTGGACCTCATAGCTACCTGTGGCACTCAGTGAGACACTGACCTGCTCCTGAATCTGTCCAGATAATTTCCAACCTGGGTCAGGGCAATCATTCAAACATTCCTTCAAAGTAAATCATTTGGATTCCACCTTGGGCAGGAGCAAACCAGCCAACAGGCTATCACTGTTCTCAGTGTAGTTACAAATACTGTCTAAATTAGATGCCAATGATTGACCAGGAATGTCATCCCCAGTCAAATTCAGACCCAGAGAGCAGTTGTATGGACATGGAGTGTCAGAATCACATGGTGTTGCTTATGGTGCTGACACCTGGCATGTCCCCCATACTCCATACATCTGCTCCATGGACCAGTCACTGGGTGAAAATGTTGATAATTGACATTATATTGCAGCACCTTGTGTCACACAGTGAATCGTCTGTAATTATATCCAATAAATGTACCTTCACATTCACCAGTATCAAAATAAATTTGTACTTATCTTGGATGGTCAGATATTAATACATGGGTCACCCAACAGAATGTATCTGAAGAAACCAGGAGCTAACGGTAAGTCAAAATCAGTTTAATAATTGAACTTAGTGGATTTTGTCTGGTCTACGTAATCGCACATATTGTGCTGACACTCAGGTGAATGTAACCATGCACACCATAACTGGAAGTCTTGGTCTAATGTCCCTCCCCAGCTTCCTGACCTCACACACCTCACTCCCTCACACACCTCACTCCCTCACACTTTCACCAACTGATGAGAATCCACAAACTGAATGAAACTTGGAATACAGAACAGTACCGCACAGTAACAGCCCTTCAGCCCTCAATGTTTTATCGGCCTTTTAGCCTACTCTAAGATCAGACTATCCTACATAACCTTCAATGTACTAACCTTCCATGTGCCTATCCAAGGGTCTTCTTAATTATCCCTAATGTATCTGACTCTACTACCATCACTGGTGGTGCACTCTGCCCCCATAGAACATACCTCTGTGCAAAGAACATACCTCTGACATTCCCCTGAAACCTTCCTCCAATCACCTTAAAATTACGCCCCTTGTTGACAAGGCTCTGGCTATCCAATCTTTGTCTCTCAACATCTTGTACACCTCTATCAAGTCAGCTGTCATTCTTCATCGTTCCAGGGAGAAAAGCTCCCTCAAACCTTCTTCCTAAGACATGTCCTACAGTCCTGACAGTATCCTGGTAAATCTCCTCTGTGCACTCTCTGAGGCTTCCACATGTTTCCTATAATGAGGCAACCAGAACTGAACACAATATTCCAAGTGTAGTTGAACCACCACTTTATAGAGCTAAGAATTAACCTCGTCGCTCTTAAACTCAATCCCCCTGATAATGAAAGCCAACAGACCGTCACCTTCTTAACAACCCTATCAACTGGGGTGGCAACTTTGTGAGATCTATTGACATGGACCCCAAGATACCTTTGTTCCTCCACATTGCCAAGAATTCTGCCTTTCACCCTATATTCTGTATGCAAATGCAACCTTCCAAAATAAATCACTCCACACTTTTTAAGTTTGAACTCTATCTGCCATTTATCAGCCCTGGTCTGCATCCTGTCAAAGTCCTGTTGCAACCTACAGCAGCCCTCCATAGTATTCACAACTCCATCAACCTTCATGTCATCGGCAAACTTACTAACCCACCATTCCATTTCCTTAGCAAAGTCATGTATAGAAATCACAAAGAGCACAGGTCCCAGAGCCGATTCCTGTGGAACACCATTGGTCACTGAGCTCCGGGCTGAATACTTTCCATCTGCTACCAATCCCTGCCTTCTATGGGCCAGCCACGCCTGTATCCAGACAGCCAAATTTCCCTGCGTCACATGCCTCTTTACCTTCTGAATGAGCCTACAATGGGGAATCTTATCAAATGCCTTTCTAAAATTCTTTTTCACCACATCTACTGGTCTACCTTCATCAAGGTGTTTTTCACATCTTCAAAGAATTCAATAAGGTTTGTGAGGCATGATCTGCACCTCAAAAAAACCATGCTGACTATCTCTAATCATTCATAGTTTTCTAAATAATTGTAAATCCTGTCTCTCAGAATTGTCTCCAATACTTTGCCCACCACTGGTGTAATCTAACTGTTCTATCATTCCCAGGGTTATCCCTATTCCCTTCCCCGAATAAGGGAATAACATTTGCCACTCTCCAATCATCTGGCACTACTCCAGTAGACAGCGAGGATGCAACGATTATCACCAAAGGCACGCTAATCTCTTCCATCATTTCCTGGAGTCACCTAGGGTATACCCCATCTGACCCAGGGTATTTAGCTATCCTTATGTTTGTACTTCAATCAGTCTGTACTTCCCCTCAACTTGTCTACACCCTGCCCAACCAACTGATTGAATGCTTTCCATTTCAGTGCTATATACAGTGCTGCCTTCCTGAGCAAGTACCGTTCCCAATGTCCTGCGAATCACGGAATCAAAAAAAAAGGAATGCACCAATCCCTTCCCGATAAAGAGCTCATGCTCGAACCGTCGAATCTCCTGTTCCTGGGATGCTGCCTGGTCTGCTGTGTATTTCCAGCACCACACTTTTCGACTCTGATCTCCATCAACTGCAATCCTCAGATTCTCCATTACTGAAGGCTGTCCGCTCTGCACACTGAGGGGGGAATTAACCATCAGAAACTCATTGCATGTGGAGGTGACTGCTCAGTTCTGGGAAGTTGTACTTGATGAATACAATTAAAAAAAAAAGAAATTACAATTCAACAAACATTCATTCAGTCCCAGAGTTCCAATTTTGGTTCATGGCTTGGGCAGCCTGATAACAAATAGTGAATGATTGAAGAACTCCGATGCACAGAGTATTCCAAGTGTTATATTCCAGCTTACGTTAATACTGGGAGTATTATCAGACAGACCGTTGTGATAATGGCATGAGTTGACAATTGGAGGTGGAACATTTTTGCCATCACCGAGACGTGTTTGAGAGAGGTCAGGGCTAACAACTCAATATTCTGTTATACTGGAACTATACGCAGGACAGGATAGGGTGTTAAAGAGGAGGTGGTGTTGAATTATTAATTAAGCAACAGTTACTGCAGTGAGGAGGGATGATACCTTGGACATGTCTTCAAAGGAGGCTTTATGGGTAGAGGTTAGGGTCCATAACTGCTGGGGATATTTTATGGAGCCCCAGAAGGATGAAAATGCAGGAGCAAATATATAACCAATTCACTGAGGTGTGTAAAAACCAGTTCACTGAGGTGTGAAGGAAAGCAAGTCCGAAGATGTTACAGAGATAGGAAAGTAAGGCTGGAGATATTACAGAGAGAGGAAAGCAAGGCTGAAGATGTTACAGAGATAGGAAAGTAAAGCTGAAGATGCTGCAGAGATAGGAAAGCAAGGCTGGAGATGTTACAGAGGTAGGAAAGAAATGCTGGAGATGTTACAGAGAGAGAATGGAAAGGATGGAAATGTTACAGAGAGAGAGGAAAGCAAGGTTGGAGATGTTATGGAGAGAGAGGAAAGCAAGGCTGGAGATATTACAGAGAAAGGAAAGCAAGGCTGGAGATGTTACACAGATAGGAAAGCAAGGCTGGAGGTGTTACACAGAGATTCTGTGTAACACCTTTTATTCCTGATGAAGGGCTTTTGCCCGAAACGTCGATTTCGCTGCTCCTTGGATGCTGCCTGAACTGCTGTGCTCTTCCAGCACCACTAATCCAGAATCTGTTTTCCAGCATCTGTAGTCATTGTTTTTACCATGTTACATAGAGAGGAAAACAAGGATGAAGATGTTGCAGAGATGGGAAAGCAAGGCTGGAGATTTAGATTAGATTACAGTGTGGAAACAGGCCCTTCGGCCCAACAAGTCCACACCAACCCGCCGAAGCGAAACCCACCCATACCCCTACCCCTACATTTACCCCTTACCTAACACTACAGGCAATTTAGTATGGCCAATTCACCTGACCCTGCACATCTTTGGATGGTGGGAGGAAACCGGAGCACCCGGAGGAAACCCATGCAGACACGGGGAGAACGTGCAAACTCCACACAGTCAGTCGCCTGAGGCGGGAATTGAACCCGGGTCTCTGGCGCTGTGAGGCAGCAGTGCTAACCACTGTGCCACCGTGCCGCCCACCAGATGTTACAGAGAGAGATACGCAAGGCTGGAGATGTTACAGAGAGGGGAAAACAAGATTCTAGATGTTACAGAGAGAGGAAAGCAAGGCTGGGGATGCAACAGAGGTAGGAAAGAAAGGCTAGAGATGTTACAGAGACAGGAAAGCAAGACTGGGGGTATTACAGAAATAGTGTGGCCTGTGTATGCTAGAATAGGCTAGTGAGATATTTTTGAACTCATTCACAGGATATGGGGAAAGGTGAAGCAGCTGGAGTTTAGAGAGATAAGGAGGGGTGTAGACGCTGGTGGATAGATGGGCTGTCGCCTGTTATAATGGTTGTAGTGATACGGAGGGTTACTGAGATACAGATGGATGTCGGAGATGACAGGGAAAGATACAGAGATACACGTAGATAGTTTAAAAATGGAATTGTGCAATGTCTTAATTGAGAAAATATTGTAGATATCTGTGGAATAAACAAAGCACAAGGAGGAACTGAAGGAGTGAGACCTTGGACTGTGCAATCACAAGAGTTATAGAGTGAGTGTCATGCAGCACAGAAGAGGCCCTTCGATTGATAGTGACAGAAAAGTAAAAACCTTGCAGACACTGGAAATCCCTCCTTCCTAACGTCTGGGGGCTAGGGCTAAATGTGGGAGAGGTGTCCTACAGACTCCTCAAGCAACAATGTGACATAACGACGCATCATGTGTCAGATCAAACAGACACGGAAACCTCCTGCTGACTCCCTTCCCTCAGCTGATGGATCAGTGTCCCTCTACATTGAACACTTGGAGGACGCACTGACAGAGTGAATGAACTGGAGAATGTATACTGGGTGGGCTATTTCAAAATCACCACCAAGAGGTGGCCAGCAGCAGTATTCCTGATCGAGATGGTCGTGTCCAGAAGAACATAGCTGCGAGACTGGGTCTGCACTGGATGGGAAGGGAACGACTGACAGGGAGAAACATACTTGACCTCATCTTCACCACAGCTGCAGAAATATTGATCGATGACCATATTGGGAACAGTGACTACTGCACACAGTATTTCTGGAGAAAAAGAATAGTGTGTGTGTGTACACGCGTGAGCGCACATGTGAGAGATACAATCACCATGCTAAACGGGACAGATTTCAAAGAGACCTAGAACTCAGCACTGGCCTGTGTGAGGTGATTGGTGTCATTACCAACAGCAGCAGAATTGTACTCCAGCACAATTTTCACTATCACTGCCTGGCACATGGTCCACTTTGCCCTGACCATCAGGCCAGGAAATAAACCCTTGTTCAATGGACAATACAGGAGGGCTGGCCAAAATCAGCACCAGGTACACCTTACAATGAGGTGACGTTACCAAACAGAACCACTTACTCACCAAATAGCATAAACAGATCATGACAGACAGATCTAACCAACAAATCTGACATAATCTCCGCAATCCTGTCACATGCAGCCAGGTTGAATGGTGGTGTCAATCAAACAACTCACTGAAGGAGGAGGATCCCTACATACACCTTCCTCAATGATGGAAGAGCCCAACACAACAGAAGAGCTAAGGCTGAAACGACCACAACAATGTTCATACAGAAGTATCGATAGGATGATATATTTTAGTCTCCTCTAGATGGCAGTCTTCAGCTAATTAGATTCATTGTGTGTGGTAATTCCATTCGGCTGGAGGGATGAGGAATGCAAAGGCTGTGGGCCATGATAAGATTCCATTCAAGCTGTTCCAGCTGGGATACAGCACTGGTATCGACCTGTCAATGTGGGAAACTATCTGGGTGTGTCCTGTACACACACAGACAAACTATTAGACAATCAATGACTGCCCCATTGCTCTGACCTCTATCATTAATAAAGGGATGGAAGATGTCACCCACAGTGGGATCAAGCAGCACTTCCTCAGCACCAACCTGCTCACTGAAGTTCAGTTTGGGCTCTCATCCCTTGGGCTCATTGAAGCCTTGGTTTAACGATGTCCAACAAGAGACCACGCAGCTGAATTCTAGAGGTGAGGCAACAGTGACTGCACTTAACATCATCATAACTGCATTTGACCAAGTGTCGTATCCAGGATTAACAGCAAAACTGGAGCAAATAGGAATCGTTTGCACTGGCTGAAGTTATATCTGGTACAAAGGAAGGTGGCTGGGGTTGGAGGAGAGCAGCCATCTCAGTTCCAGGACAGCTCCGCAGCAGTTCACCTGTGTTGGTGTTTGAGTATGTCTGTAGATCAGAAATGGAAAAGTAAGGCACCATACTCCTATGGGATGATAGGGCTGCTCTCTCGTTAGACAGAGACGACTGGTGGTAGTTTAACTGGACAGTTATCATGCCTCAAGTAAGGGAGAGGTTGAATAGGACAGCCCTTTTCAGTCACCTCAGTCAGTGAAGAATTGAACCCACACTGTTGGTATTAATCTGTATTACAAACTAGCCATCCAACTGATTGAGGTAACCAAGTCCTCACTCAGCTCCTTGGGGAAGATACTGTAACATTATTCTTTTCAGGATGTTATTAGACACCTCTGGACCAGGTAGAGCTAAAACCAAGCTTCCTAACCCAGAGAGGGACAGCATAAGTGAGCTATTAGAGTGCTCTCTGCCAGAGGACCAATAATTTTCAGCTGCTTCATAAATGACTATAAAATCACAATTGGGGATGTTTGCCAATGATTGGACAGTATTCAACACCATTCGTGATTTACTCAGATACTGAAGCAGTCCTTATCCAAATGGAACAGGACCTGGAAATATGCAGGTGTGTGCTTACCATTCCCATTACACGTGTGCCTGACAACGATTACTTCTAACAGTGGAAAATTGAACCACATCCTCTAACGTTCAATGCCACCACCATAACTGAACACACACCAAGCAATATCGCGGGGATTACCGTTAACCTGAACTGGACTGACCATATGATTTCATTACCCATTTTTGTGAAGGGCTTATGCTAAAACATTGCCTTCCCCTGTACCTCAGATGCTGCCTGACCTGTTTTGCTTTTCCAGCACCACTTTTTGACGCATATATAAATTCATTGGCTACAAGAAAATGTCAGGGGCTAGAAATTCTGGAGAAATGACTCACCTCAAAATTTCGGAAAGCCTGTCCCCTATTGCTAAGACACATGTTGAATGTGTGTGTGATTAAATACTTCCAATTGCCTGGGTGAGTGCAGCTTCATCCCTCATCCACTGACACTCAGTAGCAGCAATACCTACCATCTACAGGGTGCTCTGCAGAAATTTACCAAGGCTCCTTACAACATACCTCTGAACCCCCGACCATCGAGAAGGACAAGGGAAGCAGATACACGGGACCCCCACCATGTTCGCGTTCTGTTCCAAGCCATCTACCAACTGATTGGGAAGTATATTGCCGTTCCTTCAGTGTCACTGTTTCAAGTTCCCTATCTATCAATAAATGCCATCCCAATCACATTTCATGAATAAATTAACATAAAAAATATTGTCTAGACCTGTTCAATGCTGGACACTGTTTTGGGTTTTGTGAGCTCAGGCTGGTTGGTCCAGGCAGTACCTTGCTTGTTGTGAACACCTGAAGGGATATGCTGTTTGAAACAATCTGTCAGTCTCTCAGAGGCATGGCCTACATACCGAGCACCACAGACACTGGCATTTTCATCCCACAGTACTGAGCTCTGAGATAGATAAAAGCAACTGAAAACGTACTCATATCTGACTGGAACATGTTTAAACACACAGTGACGTTGTTGCCATGAAAATGATTGAGAGTGAATATGAGCAGGGAGAATGAGGACTGCACATGCTGGAGATCAGAGTCAAAAAGTGTGATTCTGAAAAAAAAAACTCAGACGTTCAGGCAGCATCTGAGGAGCAGGAGAATCAACTATTAGTTAACAATAATAATACAAGGGAAAATAATTGTATATTTTCCAAGTCCTTGTACTTAATAATAATTTGGTCTTGGGTATGGCAATGAGTCTCATCATTTCAATGCTACTTACTGTGTGTTTTCATCATGTTGTTGTTATAACAGTGTACTGAATAAATGAGCGATTTTGTGCTTATTGGACAATCTAAAAGTTGGTATTATGAAAGGATAACGGACCTTCAGTAAAGATACTTTGCTATTAATGGTTTGAACAATGCTGCAAACATTTACACAGAGATTTCCAGCTCACGTCACACACAAGATCGTTGGGCTGGGATCATAATGGCCATCAATGGGGCTGCACAATTCTGTTTGGATACTGACATTGTGGGGCTAACATACACTGGATATGGTTTATGAGGGATTCAATGTAAGATGCCATGTGCTGCAGGAGTACATCACTTTTATAACACCTTCATTCAGGATCGGGTCCAAGGTGCAGAATTACAGAGTTTAGGTGGCACACCAGAAGGGATATACTTGCAAGACATGGCTGTTTACAGGTCGTTGTTATAAGTAATGAACTGCGTCTGGACCAGCGCCATGTGCTAGTCCATTGACCAGTCTGCCCCACACACATCTCCCTGTTGTTCAGGTATGTCTCTAACCAGTCTATTGTGAGGGATTGAGAGTGTAACTGCCCAGCTCCAGTTTGGAAGCAATCTGGACAGATTTTGGAGATGGTCAGAATTTTGGAGGTGTGGTGAGGGCCAGTAACACTGTGTCTGAATTCAGGCTTTTCCTCAAAGTCATTTTCAACAGCTTTGCTGCCTGCAAGATGGTGTGTTCACTGATCTGAAAATGAAGCACCTGTTTACTACAGTTGTGTAATAGTTAGGTGTGCTCTCTGGTAGTTCAAGTATTGCTCACTTCAATTGTTTTCAACTGAAAAACAATGATGTTTGGTTTATTTTAAAATATGTAAGAAATAAAGTGATATTAACTCTTCATTACCGAAAATGTGAAAGTGACCAGGTATATATTTCCCATGGACTAATCAAGTAACAGTCAGATATTGTCTGTAAAGCAGTATTCTGTGAACAGGACTATGTCCCAGGCAACATCACCACCCTCTCTGTTAGGTTCTATCCCACTGACCGGACACAGCCAGGCAGAGGGGGACAGCTCCTTGGTATATAGTCAATATAGGTTGGCATGGTGGCTCAGTGGTTAGCACTGTGGCCTCGTAGCACCTCGGCCTCATAGCACCAGGGTCCCAGGTTTGATTCCAGCCTCGGGCAACTGCCTGTGCGGTGTTTACACATTCTATCTGTGTCTGCATGGGTTTCCTCCCACAGTCCAAAGATGTGCAGCTCAGGTGAATTGGCCATGTTAAACTGCCCATAGTGTTCAGTGCATTAGTCAGAAAGGTGTGTGTTGCTCTTCGGAGGGTTGGTGTGGACTGGTTGGGCCGAAGGGCCTGTTCCCATCCTGTAGGGAATCTAATCTAATGATAGTACTCAGGACTGATGCTGGATCCTGTGGCTGCTAGACTGCTCTGTGGCAGGTTATGGTGGAATCAATGAAAGGGAAACATATAATGACCACATCGTCACCAATCTGCCTGCAGCAGATACACCTCTCCATTTCATATATCGGTAAGAATGGTCACTGCACAATGAGAAGCAAGGGCTATCTTCACATTTTGCAGTCCCTCCTCACTGTGATATGTAACCCCTTGAGTACAGAATAGAACAGACTTTACACAGATTGAATAACCAATGATGATGCAGCCATGAGGTGCAGAGGGCCATTGGCAGCAGCAGAATCATACTCTGTAAAGCTCATACAGTCTGCAACTTCAGAGCCAGACATACGTCCGACTGTACAGAAACCATCACGGCCCAACATACCTCCCACTGTACAGTAACCATCACGGCCCGACATACCTCCCACTGTACAGTAACCATCACAGTCAGACATACCTCCTGCTGTACAGAAACCATCACGACCCAACATACCTCCCACTGTACAGTAACCGTCACGGCCCAACATACCTCCCACTGTACAGTAACCGTCACGGCCCAACATACCTCCCACTGTACAGTAACCATCACGGCCCGACATACCTCCCACTGTACAGTAACCGTCACGGCCAGACATACCTCCCACTGTACAGTAACCATCACGGCCAGACATACCTCCCACTGTACAGTAACCATCACAGCCAGACATACCTCCTGCTGTACAGTAACCATTACAACCTGACATACCTCCCACTGTACAGTAACCATCACGGCCCGACATACCTCCCACTGTACAGTAACCATCACGGCCCAAAACACCTCCCACTGTACAGTAACCATCACGGCCCGACATACCTCCCACTGTACAGTAACCATCACGGCCCGACATACCTCCCACTGTACAGCAACCGTCACGGCCCGACATATCTCCCACTCTACGGGAGCAATCAAGAGAGGCACGGTGGCTCAGTGTTTAGCACCGCTACCTCACAGTGCCAGGTCCCAGTGCGGGATTTTGGACACAGACAGTCAGCCACTCGTGGTTATTAGGGTCAGGATCCTTCCCCTGTGAGGGGGTGAGAAGCTGAATGTTGGGCTGTCTCATACCGCTCTTGGCTCTTTCTGCTCTATTGATGGATATTTCCTCCTGGAATGAGAGAATTATCAAGAGGTATTAGGGAAATGGAAGTGGTTGGTACAGCTGTTAGTGCTGGTACAGCTGAGAGAAAGATGGGGAGGTGTTCTGAGTGATTGAGTGGGCAGCACAGACACCAGGCAGAGAAGAGGTCAGATAGAAACCGAGCGAAGGTGCTGCATTCAGTGAGAGTAGGAGAACTTGGGTCTTGGTGGGAGGTGGGTGCAGTAACAGAGAGAGAGAGAGAGGGCAAGGTCACAAAGTGCAGATGATGGCACTTACCCTGGTCACTGACGTCGTTCCTACACTGTTGGGCACTCACCCAGAAGGCAGGCACTTCAGTGGCCCATGGGTCAATCTCAGACAATCTAGCAGGTCTGGTGTCATAGCTTCCCCTGCCAGTCATAGAGATGTTCAGCATGGAAACAGACTCTTCGGTCCAACCCGTCCATGCCGACCAGATATCCCAACCCAATCCAGTCCCACCTGCCAGCACCCGGCCCATAACTCTCCAAACCCTTCCTATTCATGTACTCATCCAAATGCCTCTTTAATGTTGCAATTGTACCAGCCTCCACCACATCCTCTGGCAGTTCATTCCATACACGCACCACCCTCTGCGTGAAAAAGTTGCCCCTTAGGTCTCTTTTATATCTTTCCCCTCTCACCCTAAACCTATGCCTACTAGTTCTGGACTCCCCGACCCCAGGGAAAAGACTTTGTCTATTTATCCTGGAGGAAGATAATGTCCCTGTCCTGCACCATGCCATCCACCAGAACCTCAGGGGCTCAGCCACAAAGTAGGACCCTCAGTTTACTACTTTTTCCAATCCCTTCCCTCCCCCACCCCCCCACCCCCAGGGCAGTTTCGGATGGTCAATCCAAGACTGTAATGACATTTTAAAAATGGTATTGTAGCAGGGAATCTGGTGCATTCTGGGATATCTGGGCAGTGGGCAGGTTTTATACCTATATCAAAGCGGAAAATACTCATTGGGCTCATACCAGATGAAAGAAGGGACATAGGGGCAAGGCAGGTAGTTAATGAGGCAGATTCAGGATGTTGTTATTATGAGAACATTCACTTAGACTTATGGAGACAAACCCTCCATGAAACTGACAGAAATGAGATTGGCCAAGTCAAAAGATTCAGGCCCTTGTCTTGTGCAGATTTTATCGTGCAAACTATTGGAAGTTATAAACTTAAAGAGAGAGGACTTATAAAGGAGATTCACACCCTTAAAAGAAGCTGGGGAGAAAAATCCCCTGCCATGTTTGTTTATTGTTCATCATTTTCAGTCCCTCACTGAATAGAGGCAAAGTATCAGAGACCTGCTGATATTGTAGCTTAGTTTATTGTGAAACAAGGGGCTGACTGAATACTTATAGATCGGAATTCTGCGAGGCAGGAAGAATGGACCCTTAGAAAATCGCAAAGGAATCCAGGACTCTCAGCCTGAATTTCTGCAGGGAAAGCTGTATGTAATTAATCTGCCTGTTTGGTTTTCTTGCAGAGACTCGTACATTTAAGGTGACTTACTTGATTTGAATGAGGGAACACATAGCAGTCTGCTTAAAAATGGAAGCTTTGAGCTCCAGTTGAATGTACCAAGCAACTGGAGAAGTGCAAGTCAACTCATTTAGGGATAGCAATCAAAGAGTGTGATGTGGGAAAAGCACAGCAGGTCAGGTAGCATCAGAGTGCCAGGAGAAATGACGTTTCGAGCATATTGCACTTTTGGAGGTGGTATAGAAGAGGCTTGTTATCCAGGGAAAGTGATAATGCAGTTATGAGGAAAGGTTGAAGTGGAGGATGCTGAGAGAAGATTTGATCAAGGGCCTGGATAGAGAGGGAGAGGTTGTCTTGTTCTTATTGGAGAGCTCAGTAACCAGCAGCAAATATTTAATGTAATTGGTTGAAATATTAGAGAAGTGGTGAGGAAAGTTGTTATTTCACCCGGAGTAAGGAAGGGATCTGGGAGTCATGCATGGAAGCGGAGTCGAGTCAGAAACTCTGGAAATTTTTTTAAATGTGCCTAGACCTGAACCTGAAGTCTTACAGTCTCTGTGAAATCATAACAATTTTTTTTTGAAAGGATGATGCTGGGTGGCACCTTCTTTTTAATCAATGCATACAATTTTGAGAGTAATCTGTGTTATAGAAATTTCTGATATTTGGACAATATCTAGAGAATCAATGCAAAGGGATCGGGGAGAGGACAGAGGGGAGTAGTGTGTAAATTGATTAGCATCACAAAAATACTGATCCCAGCCTTTATATACAATGATGCTTCACTATGGTGGCCTTTTTCTTCTTCTTGTATAAATGCTGAAAGCCTTTGATTGTTCGGTTCTCAGTCTTGGTCACATTGCAGCCATATCTGTCTTGTTTCATTCTATTTGTTCTACTGTTCCATTGGCCTTGTTGAAAAAACAGGAAGGAATTTGGGGATGACAGCAAGTACCAAAAACCATGATGAATGTAAATTTGGAAAACGTTTACAGAGATAGTGTGCGAAGACAATGGGACATTACAGAGATATGGATTGTTCTAGGGTCTGAAGGACATTACAAGGACAAACATAGTTTTAGGTTTTGGTTGAAGTGAAAAGTGAGCTGGACCAACCAGATCAATATTTTGTCTACAATAAACTTGCAAAGAGAAACTCTCCACAAAAACTTGATGAAAATGATATCAGTATCTGTCTGTATCAGAAAAAAAAATACAACGGATGTGGGAGATGGTGGGAGGGCTGGGTGGTATTGTGAGAAGTGGTTAAGGCATACAAGGCCTACAGATAGAGCCTACACTGACAGGTGAACTGATCGGTCCTACCATAGAGATTCGGGTCAATGATGCAGACTGAATTCACACCAGATGAAACAAGTTTTGTTCTCATAAAATAATTTTCAATTGCAACATTTCAGGAAGTGAGAATTTAGTCTTATCTGAGGCTCTGTTGAGTTGACCCTGGTCAAGAATTCCTACCTGGGAATTGCTGTCTTTCAGCAGTCATTCTGTTGTAACAATGTCAGTTCGGAATCACATGCAGATATGGATACAGAATAGGTAAATACATTCAGAACTGAACAAGCCCAGCGCATTAGGTATTCATAGCTACTCGCATCCATTCTGAAAAGGAGTCACACAATCAGATCAGGAAAATCCCATGCTTCCTGTCTTGCCTGAATATTGACAGCTGATCTCACCTATCCTGGAACTGATCTTGGAAATACGATTTAGAAGATTACAGACTCTGCCCAGCCTTTGCAGGGTCAGCTGCTCGCACCTATTCCAGTATAGTGTCCCACAGTTTGAACAGGCAGATCCCAAACTCAGGGATATAAGCCCATACATTTGCAGTTTAATAGCATGTTTTCTTCTTCAAACTATAGCCAAACAGGCAAACCACAGATTATTTTCTCTGTGCCTACAAACACAGTCTCTTTGACATCCCTCATGTTCTGTCACCCTTCCCATCTCTGTAAATCCTCTACTTTCTACAAACAAACAGTCATATGTTTATGACATTCTTCAAACACAAAATCTACCCTACTCGCGAAAAACCATTCCTCATCCTGGAGAAGATCACAGACTTACAGGCAGATCAAGTTTGTGAATGAGATTAGAGATAGTAAGGACGTTATAGGTGAAGGGGTTTGAGATAGAGAGCTTGCAGAAGACAAAATAAAACCTTGTACTGGCACTGCAGGAGATTAATAAGATGAGGTTCTCCTGAAAAGAATGTGTCTTTTCTTGGAAGATTTCATAGAGAGTAGCTGGAGGAATTTCAGAGACAGTGAGATTTGAAGGTGCTAATGAAGATTCGAGATACATAGAGGGTTCTTTTGATCCGGTGGAGATTACAGAGATAAGGAGGGCTGGAGATGTTTCCACAGATAGGGTGGGATTTAGATGTGGACGCGGCAGAGCTAGGGAGTTGTGTAGGGACAGAAGGTGGTTACAGAATCGGGAGTGCTGTAGGGACTACAGGATTTTACACAGCAGATTACACATTGGAGCATGTTAGACAACAGGGAAAATTGTAGGGACTTGAGAAAGTTTAAGAGATGGGCAGAGTTGTAAGAGACGGAGAAAGGTGCACTGAATAATGAACAGTATAATGGCTGGTGGAGATTATGGAGATCATGAGATTTGTCAGGCGGGAGGGAATTAGTAACATTGATAGACTGCTGATTGCGTGAGCTGGAGGAGATTGTAAAGATTGGGAGCTTTCTATGTATCAGAGTAATTACAGACAAAGGTAGAGCTGTCAGGCCTTGAGATTTATTACATAGGGAGGGAGTATTTAAAGGAGATTACAGAGAAGGGAGGTTTATAAAATGGCCTGTATGAGTTACAGAGCTAAGGAGATGTGCTTTGACTGATGGAGGTTTCAGAGGTAAAAATTGATCACGCAGGATCAATGAGGCTATGGAGACACAGTATTATTAGAATTGGAGAACTCTTGAGACATCGCACCCAATCCACACAGAAATCTTAAGGCAAGAAGGGTGTCATTTGACCCATGATGTTTGCACCAGCTCTTCATCTGAGTTCATTACAGTATAGTGATCTCCTGCTTTCCCCCATACGATAACACATTTCTTTTAGTTGCAATAATCATCTAATCCCCTCTTGAACATTTCCATTGAACATCCATTTACAACACATCCAAGTGTATCCTAACCACTCGCCAAGTGAAAAGTTTCTTACTTCTGTCATAGTTCTCCTGTTGTACATAAACTGAAATCTGTGTCCTCTCGTTTTGTGAGTGGGTACAGTTTTATCTATTCAGTCTGCCTATGAGTTTGAAAAACTGCATCCGATCTCCTCTTAGCCACCTTCACTTCAGTGAGAACAGTTGCAACAGTCTGACTTCATAACTGGTCTTACTCATTCCTGGAAATAGTCTTTTTGATCAGTTCTTCATCCTTTCCAATGTGTTCATATCCGTCCGATCATGTGACACAGTTGAAGAGGAATGTGTTTGATGCAAGTTCAACATCACCTCTTTACTCTTGAACTACCAGTATTTATAAAGAAAGGAACACTGTATGCTTTGCCTATGTTTAATGTCCTACAAACTTCAATGGTCTTTGCACATCCTGTGCTTCTGTATTCCTGCCGATTTTATGTTGTCTTTTAATATTCTTGCTGGAAATTTGCATTGTCTCATGTTTCAATGTGCCAAACTTCATCAATCACCTCTCTACTGTTTCTAAGACGTTTAGAATTCTGTAAGGTTTTCCTCACAGTTTACAATTTAAGTGCTGTGTCAACTGTAAACTTTGAGAGGGTCCCTGCACACCAGATGTACATCGTTCATGCATAACAAAATGAATGAGGTCCCCAAAACTGAATCCTGCGGATCTTTACAGAAAATCTTTCTCCAGCCTGAATTAAAAATCTAGTGACCATTCCTCTCGATTTCCTACCAATCAGTCAAATTTGTGTCCAAATTGATACAGTCCCCTTTATTCCATGAATGAATGAATGAATGAATGACTAAATGTCACATATATCGAGGGAAAAACAGTGAAACAGTGAAACATGTTTGTTGCCTGTGCCACAAAGATATTCCTCATCAATTTTGAACCTTTCTAGTGACAGAGTTTCCTCCTCTGTCACCATGGCCTGGGTGGGTTCGGCCACTTTGGTAAAGACAGAGATGAAGTATTCATCTCACACTCAGTCATTTCCCTTCTTCTCAGTATAAATCCTCTTTCAAGCGTTGGATCAGCCTTACTCCACCTTTTCACACACTCCCTTAGAGGTGGGACAACTTTATGTTGGCTCTCAGTTTCCTCATAAATTTCTCCGCTCTACCATCTCTACCCTAAACCTTCAGCATTCCTCCTGGTTCACAATTCTGTTCTCTATCTGACAGCTATTCAATTGTTCTTCTACACCTTAACCTTTTGCTCCATTGTCATCGAGGGAGCATTGGGTTTGTTTACCGTGCCTTTCCTGTGTGAGGAACTATTCCTCGAATGGGCCCAAGCCATTGAAGGGAGCCCATTGTTCAATTTTTCTTTTTCTGACCAACTTGGTGTTCTGGTCATACCTTCCCAGATTCATTCTTGCCCCATTGAAGGCAACTCCCAGTCGATTGATTTTTCTCAAACTCAGTCAATGCATAGTATTCTCTTCCATCATTCTGAACGTTACAATAAAATGATCATCATGCCTGAAAATGTTCCCACCTGATACTGGTTCCACTTTCCCCACATCTTTTCCAAGGTTCAACTGTACATTGTCCCTTGGAGTGGGCACATACTCCCACAGTAAGCTCTCCTCCATGCAATCCGTCACTACCCAGACACGGTCAGTATCCCAGTCTGTATCTGGATAACGCAAGTTTCTCAACACGAGGACGTTGCCATCGCTGTACCCTTTCCATTAGTTGGCAGCCCACAGACGGTCCCTCACAGCGTAACTTTATTCTTTATGTTCTATAGCTCCAGCCAAATTCATTCTGAACTTGGAGGCATCCACTTTCTCTCAGACTCATTAACTAACACTATCCTGAACCAGTACATCTACACTTCATCCTTTACTTTCCTTTATATCATTTTTGAATACGTTATACTTTGGGCTCCATACATCAGGAAGGATGCATTGGACCTGTTGCAGGTCTAGAGGAAGTTCACAAGAAAAATATCAGGAATTAACAGATGAGGAATGTTTGAGGGCTCTGGGACTATACATGATGGAGTTTAGGGGGACAAGGGGAGTTCTGATTGAAACTTACAGAAACTGAGTGGCTTGGGCAGAGTGACGTTGGGAAGATGTTTCCATTGACAGGAGAGACGAGTAACCAAAGGCATAGCCTTCGAGTAAAGGGAAAACCTTTTAGATCGGAGATAAGGGGAAACGTCTTCACCCAGAGAGTGGGGAATCTGTGGAAGTCATTGCCACAGAAGGCTGTGGATGCAAAGTCATTGAGTAGATTTAAAACAAAGATAGAAAAGTTCTTGATTGCCATAAGATCAAAGGGGGAAAGAAGGAAAAGGCTGTTCTTGCCGGATTTTGAAGTGGGGAGTTTTTGTGTATGAGGTGACTCCAATACCCATTACACCACAGGAAGCATCCCCGCGAACAGCTGGTGTTCAGTGTCGTCCGTACTAAAAGTTACAACAGTCCAATGCTTCACCTTTCTGTTTCCAGGAGCTGGTTGTTTTATAGTTTAATTGGAACCCTGTGTGGGAATCGATGAGTAGTGACTCAGTAAATTTTACTAAATTCCATGGTGGTTATTAGAGATGCAGTTTCTGATCAGGTCAATGTAAAAGGCAGTTTCTGAACATATTAACAGAAGTCAAAACGTGATTACCCCACGCCCCACTCCAGCAGATGTTAAAGAGGTGCTAACTGTACTTGAGTGCTCTTTGTTCTCTATGTGAGGAGCTGTCTCACCTGAGTCACCTTCACATCTCCTGTTGCTGAGTGAAATCACAAATGAGTTTCAACAGAGCTGCAACTGCCTCACTTTGATATCCCGCTTCCCCACTCTCCCTTCCCCGTTTACATTTTCCGGCTCAACTGTGATTTAAAGAATATCAAATGGATGCAATGTCACTCGGTAGCCTGTCTGTCATTACCACAGCTTCAGTTCAAACATGGCTTAGATCTCGCGGCACACCTTAATATGAGTGACGCTTTGACAGCACAAGTCCAGAGGTTCATCTGAGACTGTAAATTCATTCATTGCTGTGGGTCATTGAAAGAGCGGCTAACGTCCGAAATTCTTCAAAAGATGATTCAGGGCTTCTGGTGATAATTCTCGCACGTCGAATAACGACAGCCAGCCTCCAAAAGAGGCCTTTCAGAGACAGTGAGGCTGTTTTAGGAAGCCCTGGTGCACATCAGCTTTCTCCTTGGCTTTGAACCAGGCCGCCTGCGCAAGGAATGTAAATGCGGTGCTGCTTTTCGTGGAAGGATCAGAACACGGAAACTACACGCTTCAGCAGAATGGCGTATGTTCAGAACCAGGTTGGAGAAAATCTTAACAATGTTTCACACAGTAATAAATGGAATTGCATACTTTTCACCACGACAGCAAATTTGCGCGAGCAAACAGGTTTGCTGTTGGGATAGCAAGCAGGAAAGCTCCGTCCCGCCCGTCTAAAAGGCTGCCGTTGGGAACAGGGCTGTTTCTGCCCTGTTTCGAACGGGGAAACTTCCACGTGTAAGGCAAATGTGATAACCACTACACTACAGAAACAAGTCTCTCCAGGGCCTACTGCTGCTCAGAGGTGTCCAACACTGACATTTGCAGCAGTTCTATGCTTCACCTTTCCGTTTCCCAATAGCTCGTTGTTGTCCAGCGTAATTAGCATCATCGAAAAGGTAAGAAAATCATGTGAAATTGCTTACAAATTGTAGACTAGGATGTCGTCAATGTTTGGACTGTAGGGTGAGGCAGAATAGCTGGGACAACATTCCCTGCAGCTTATGGAAGGTTTGAATAACGGAGCATTTACGTTTTTGACCTAAGCTAGGCCGAGTTGAAAACTGGAGAGCATAGGTTTAAGGTGAGAGGGCTAAAATTTAAAAGGGACCTGAGGCATATTTCCCACACCGAAGGCTATGCGTGTATGGAATAGGCTACCAGAGGAAGTGGAGGAGGCTAGTACACTCAGAAGATTGCAAAGGTAACTGGATGAGTTTCTAGATAGGAAGGGTTTAGATGGATAGTGGCCAAATGCTTGGAAATGGGACATGTTTAATTTTGGCTATGTGGTCAGCATGGACGAGATCCACTGAAGTCTTTATTTCCACGCTGGGTACCCTAATAACGTTGTGTTGCTTACTCCGGCTTGAAAGGATTACTTTTAGGGGGGATTGCCATCGCTCTCTGTGGGTGTTCACCGGAAGGTAGTATTGTGAAACACTGCAGAACCGAAAGACTTCCTTACTGACTTCTTTACTGGCCCTGACTGACCATGCTCCGTGAAATATTCTCGGATTCTCAGTTGAGGATTTTTGCTGCTGTAAATTACCTCACAAACCGTGTTATCTCCTAATGTATTGAGCGAATGGCAAAACAGCAAGCATTTAACACGGAACACAAACAAAAATGACAAACCAAATGCATTTTCAGACACAGCGACGCATGAGTACTGAATGTGAGACAGTCCGAGGGCATGAGCCATGAATTAATCTCACAACTAACAGCAGGGAAATCCCAAACTACTCTTTCAAACATACTGGAGCCTTAGTGCACCACCACTTCCCAGACAATGCTGAAAAGAGAGAAAGAAAGAACATAATAAGAATGGGCCATAAAAAGTGAATTTCACCAATCACGGTCTCGATTAGATAACCTTTCCCTTCCGATGTCTCCAGGACAGAAATGAAGGAAATGGGAGAAATTTAAGAACATATGACATCGTAATTCATTGGAATTATTTTCCCATTCGCCAGAAAACCAAATAACGACGAGCAGGGTCACCGCAGGACATTGTTTCACAACAGCAATGAAATAACAGTCTCCCTTCGTTTCCAGTGAAAACTCAACTTGCCTGGAACAAAGCTGCAGCAGTGGGGCTGCTTGAGCCTACGATTGACGGTGTGGGAAGCGAGCACGATCATGACAACATGGACCCTGACCCCTTTAAGAGAGCCCACACCACAGTTAGTTCTCTAAGAAGCAAACTCACGGTCCTGCTTTATGTTGTTGGCGTTGAACACGCTACAGCCACAGAAATTGTAGCAGTGGGATGCGAACTATGCCTCTTTCGAGGCTGGAATCTGAATCTAGCGTCTTAGGCCGCTTGGCCACCAAACAGAGCGCTGACCTTGCCTGCATAGTGAAGTGTGCTGTGTCTGATCCGCAGGAAACCCTGCAGGAATTTCAGACAGCGCCATCCTTCCTGTGACATGTACCTGCTGGATAATATTCTGGTGTGTAGATGTGTCCCGGCTTTGCCAACATCACCGTTGTTTAACTCCCTACATTCTGTTGGTTGAACTGTGATTCCAGTCAGAATTACAAATGTGTCTCAAAACACCTTAGCGGTGTTGGTTCTCTACAGAGATAAATGTGATTATCTTTTGGTATCATTCTCTTCCCTTCTCCCTGAAACTCTGCACATTTTTACTTTCAACATAAACACCGATTTAGTTTTTAAACAACTCGATTGAAACTGTGTCTTTTTCAAAGTCAGGCAGTGGTTTACAGAACCTAACCACTGCCTATGTGAAAACGTTTCTCCTCATGTACATTTTTCTTCTTTTACTAATGTCTTTAAAATTCTGCCGAATCGTTCTCGATCCTTTCAGGTGTAGGGAGCATTCTCCCTTCCTTATTTCCTCTGTCAAACACACTCATGTTTAACAAGGTTTAACAAGGCCAGCTTTTGGACTTCTGCTCTCCAAGGAGACCTGTCCCAACTTTCCAAATGACCTTTATTGTTGACATTCCTAATATACCACACCATTTCCATCAACCTGTTCAGCGCTGTTTCCAATCATTTCACGTCGCCACTTCCTAAAGTTTCACACCCAAAAGTGTGTGAATATCCAGATGGTGGATTTATTCAGAGTGGGATTGTGTGGGTGAGAATCCTGAAACACTTGTTTCACTTTCACCACATGTGGTACTGTGCCATGCCCACTACAATCACACTTCTGACCCCAAATCTCAAAGGTATTTCAAGGGATGCACCTTAATGATTTACATCTTTTTATCAAATAGTTAATAGGACGATCGGGCAAAAGTGAAATCAAACAACCAAGGCTCGATAGCGACTTGAAGTAAGACATTCTCACATGCCAGTATTAACACAAGCTGCTAAGCGACGATCATGTCCGAGACACTCTTACATTTCCAACACCAAACCAGTTGAGAGTCGCTCATGTCCAGCTACATCTCAGTTTGCTCTCGGATTTCTAGCACCAAAGTGTTTCAAGCATATCGCCTTCTCATACCGTCTCCTTGCTCGCGAGACGGTGCTGGTTATCCCTTCCGTTTGGACTAAGTTGTCTCCATCGGCTGAGTATTCAGCTATTTCCCTCCACCTGCAAGCAGTGTGAGGAGAGGCAAGCGCGGATACACTCCAAAGCTCGCTTTCATCGGCACAGCCAGTTCCATCAAGTGCTGGAAATCAGCAAGTTTGGGAACTTCCTCCAAATATCATTTATATGAGACAGCGATAAAGATGTTGAGCTGGTGGGAAAGACAGAAAAGTAATCCGGATTCTCTACCCTCAGGTAAATTTATGTGAGGGCATCTTTGTGCAGCCTGTTTGCTGTTCAGAATCCATCTTCACACAGCAATCCTGCAGAAAGGCTTTTATAACAGTAACTTCGGCTTCTTTGCTGCAATCGGGCAGCAGATAACATCTCAGCCCCAACTGTCCCAGATGAAGACAATCCGAGTGAAACCCTCACTCACTGAGAGCCACCCCCACGGCCCTCAGCTGCGGGGCTGTAGACAGTCTAACGCAGAAGATAGGCTGAACAATGAGACATTGTTTCACCATCAGCCATTCTGTCACAGAGACAGGAAGAGTGGCAGCATCAACGTATGGCGTCACTCACGGGCCGACAGAAGCTTTACAGTCCATCGAGTCCATGGTGACTCTATGTCGCTTGTATATCTCTGTGGTTATTCATAGTTGGTGATGTATATCCTAATAATGCGGAGCTGTGTCTGTGTCTAACAAGTTGATCCAATTGTAATTCACAGCTTTTCATTTCACAGGGAGAGCACTGTTGTGTGAAACAGCGTGGGAAATAACTGCAGGGCGTCTGCACTCTGCAATTGATATATATCATCTTCACTAGTTAATTCCCAGCTCTGGCAAGTGATTTTGCGAATTACATCAAATCACAATCACCTGATGAAGGAGCGTCGCTCCGAAATCTAGTGTGCTTCCAATTAAACCTGTTAGATTATAACCTGGTGTGTGATTTTTAACCTAGATCAGAACAGACCGTCAGAGAACAGGAAAAGAGCTTCCAGAACTTCACAAGTGTGTTTCCCCACCTGTGTAAATTTCCCGGGTGTATCAGTACGAAATATTCATTTCAGTTACATTGAGTGAAAGGAAACAACATGCAATGCGTAGAATTGAGCTCTGTTATAGAGGAACACTGGCGGGGACAGTGCACACACTGCAACCTGGAATTGTCAACGAGTCGAGGATGTTCTCAGTCTATTAATTTCCGGCTTATGAGCCCAATACGCTCCCGCTGGGCCGCTCTGTTAGCGCTGACCATAGCAGTTTCACACAGTTTTCAGCTTTTCGTCTGGCGTGTAGCATGTACCTCAGAGGATGGTTTCAAAAGGTTTTCATTATTATTGTGTGATACTCTGTGGCGCAGATGTGTCCCGGCTGTGTCAATATAACCTGTGAGTAAGTTCCCACATTCTGTTGGTTTAACTGTGATTTTACTCAGAATCACAAAATATGCCACAGTGCAAAGTGAGGCCATGCAGCCCATCTTCGCTGTGCTAGCACCAAACAATAAGAAAGTGTAGTTTGATTGATTGACTTTATTTGATTGTCACGTGAACCTGAGTACAGTGAAAACCTTTGCGATTGGTAAATGCAGATCATACTAATCAAGGGCATGCAGATCACAGCATAAGTAAAACAAAATTTTGGACAGATTAAGGCTTTCAGGTTACTCCGCACAGGACGTGCACTCGGCAAAATTCACATTAACGGGATCAGCATCATTTGAAGTTAGGGAATCCTAATCCTAATTCTCCGTCTAGTAACGGCCTACAAGAAGGTGCTATTGTGTGTCTTTAAGCTTCGGTACCTTGATCTGACCTCGATCTCATCACAATTATACCTTCTGAGTCAAAAATGGAACTGGATGCAAAACTCCAGGGCTCGCACTTACATCACCCACCCGAGGCGATATCACACCCAAGACCAAAGAGCCAGACCGCAGCAGAAGCATGATCCATAAATCAGGTGAGCTTCCTTGTTTTTTTTTTAATAAAAATGTTTTTCTGTTGTTTCGGAGTGAAGGCAGCACTGAGTTTTAATAACAGCTCCTTGCCGTTCTGACTCCCGGTTCCCAGGAGACTGCGCTGGCCACTTGCCCCGCGAGCGGGCTCCCACCATGGCAGCTGGATGAACTTCAGTTTCCTATCAACCACGGGCTTGTGGAGCGCGGGAGGGGATAGAGGGAGTGGGAGTTATGGAACTTCTGGAAAGCTGAACAAAACGGAGATCGTGCATGCACAGGAACTCATATTCTTTTGGGACCCTTGTGCAAATAACGCCATCTGAGACAGATAGAAAAGTGCAGAACTGTTGGGAAAGAGAGAATCTCTCGCAGTCATCGGGAAAGTGTCTGAGTCCTTCTCGAAGTCACAGCGAGGACTCTGCTGTCTGACTCAGCATGGGATGTTACTGCAGCGAGTCCTGTCGCTCATGTACACTGGACCTGATGTGTATAAGCTTTATCACGTTACCCCCACTTCAGAGAACAGATTTCACAGTTCACATCATCCCAGAGTGACAGGGAACAGAAGAAAGCGATTCAGACCATCATCTGAACACCTGCTGGGGAGAAAACGGATGTGGGAAAGCAAACAGTCTCCCAGTATTTACAATCTTAGTCTGTGTGACAAGAAGAGTAGGAACCAGGAACTGCTTATCTTGTTTCTTAAAACAGGCGTGAAAATTTGCACAGCATAGATGCATCTACCTGCTGTTAGTGGAAATGATGAACAGCAGACTACAGTTCACAGAGCATGGTCTAACCTCTGGGTTATTGGCTCAGCACGCTCCAAATGTAACCCTCTGCTCACAGGATTGGAGCACAAACAAAGGAATGACTCAGTGACAAAATCTGTTGAAACGGATTCTGTGAGGAATTGAAAGCAATGGAATGAAAAGCCGCTTAAGAGCGGGATGTAACATTATCTGTGAAGGGATGGTTTTCCAGATTCGAGGAGCGTGTGCAGTGATGTTTCCATGGATCAATATCAGGATAGATAGATTGAATCAGCGTCGAATGGTATTGCAGGGTGCCCTGTCGCTTAGACACACTGCACCTCTTGTACAATGGTGCAAAAGCACGGACCTTTTCTGTAGAGGGGACAACTTCAAAATCGTTAATGAGGTACAATGCACAAATGAGCGAAACAACAAACCAACCACAGAAATTGGTGTTACGTGACGGGGTAAACCCCTCTCTAATGTAAACCAGCAAAACAGAAAGGATTCACCCCGTGCTGTATTCTGTTAAAATTCAAGAGGCAAACAACAATCCCAAAAATCACAATTTAAAGTTAAAAATAACAACGTTATTGTTTTTTAACATTTGACAGAGAATAATCAACTTATAATTACTTTTAACTCATTTTCTCTCAACCGGTCTTTAACCTTCTGCTCTACAATACCTTCCCCAACCCCGAGCCCATTAACATGTACAAAAAAATTCAATTTTAAAAACCAGCTAGTTGTCGAATCTTCTCTTTGTATCTTCCTCTGTAGATTTTTAAAATCCAGGTCGATGTTAATTTTTTTTTCTATGCAATCTATTTCTTCAGATAGGCACCTCTTGGAGATTTTACTAACATCCTACATCTGTTGGTCTTTTAGCTGCTCTCTTTGCTGTTCTTTGCCGCTCTGGGTAACTGTTCAAAATGTCTGATATTTGTCCCACAAAACGTCGGATCGTTTCATTGGTTTTAACATTGTAAAAATACCAAATTCAAACTTGATTGGGGCATAATTTAAACTAATTGGCCGAATTTGAATTTTTTTTGTATCCATGTATCGGAATTGATTTTTCAGAAAGAAAAAAAAATTAAAAGATGATTCCAGAAAAGTTGAAAGACCACGTGTAAACACACGAGGAGCGAATTTAACAGGGACAGGGATTCTGGGCTGCCTGAATGGGGAGGCAAAAGTGACACACTCACGAATTGTTTAGCGTTCATCGGAAAGAAATTGCATAATACCCGCAACTGAACATGTTAAGTGTAAGAAGAGCTGGTGGTGTTGAAAGGTGTAGCCGCTGGTTCTACGTGAACTATTGAGCTGTTTGTTTTAGCTATGCATTAAATGGAAGCCGGTTAGCTCAGTCTGCTGGATAACTGGTTTATGGGATAGAGTGAGACTAACAACGTGGGATTAATTGTCGCACTGCCTCAGGTTGCCATAAGGATCATCAGCTCCTCCGCTCACGTGATCTGTAATACAATGGTGACCCCAGTGAGTAGGAATGGATCTGTCGATGTCAATCATCATCATCATTGCCACTTGTTGTCTTGAACATTTGGTCACAATGACCAGGAACGGGACTGAGTCCATTTAATACTCACTGATCTCCGTCCGAAACATCCAGCGACAAGACTCGTCTTTATTTCTGTTTGAACCCTCTGTTCTACACAGCAGCAAAACTATTTGTCATGAATTTACCTGATACGCTGACAACATTCAAGCTACCCAAAGAGATAAATCTAATTCCTTTTGAATGGTTTAATGAGCTGTGTGAGTTTGCAGCAAACAGGATTATATGAAACGAGTTGAAAAGCCTTTTCAAGAATGTAATCCAGTGCAGTGTCAGAGATTTGAAAAAGGTCATCAAGCTAAAATATCACCTCTGTTTCTCGATCCACAGATGGATAATTACTTGGGGAATATGTGCAGTTTTACGTTTAATAACTGACACCCTTCCCAAAGACAGAACAATCCCACAAATCAGAAACTGGAGTTTAGAATAGATTCTGCTTTATTTGACATTAGTCTTCAACTACGCTTCAGTCTGATGCGCCAATAATTCCTGATCAACGTCAGTAAAAGCAGCTTTAGATAAGGATTGAAATTATAACTGCGGCATTTTTACACGCTGTTAAGTACCAAGTGCTGATCAGTTGCTCCACTGGAGCCGCCGGCAGCAAGCCCTACTCTTACCTCTGGGACCATCGACCCGCCTGTTCTACTTTTGCTGTGGTTCTGAAATTAAAGCTAAGGCAGAGGAGGAGGAAGTGACATGGGTCTGTGACTATTCGAGCATCAGGTTCAGGAAACGGGACACAGAAAAATGGGATTGAAAACTGAGTTTCTGTGGCTCGCTGCGTTGTTTACAATGTGACATTATCGATGTCGCAGGGCTTCTCATTCAGTGTGAGTTGGTCAGTGTGACCGTGATGGAGTTAGTGTGAGGGGGTCGCTGTGACGGTGATAGAGTGAGTGTGAGGGGGTCAGTGTGAGTGTGATGGAGTGAGCGTGAGGGGGTCAGGGTGACGGTGATGGAATGAGTGTGATAGAGTCAGTATACGTGTGATGGAGTGAGTGTGAGTGGGTCAGTGTGACTGTGATGGAGTGAGTGTGAGGGGGTCAGTGTGATGGTGATGATGTGAGTGTCAGGGGTTCAGGGTGATGGTGATGGAGTCAGTGTGAGGGGGTCAGTATTACAGTGATGGAGTGCATGTGAGGGGGTCAATGTGATTGTGATGGAGTGAGTGTGACCGATATGGAGGGAATATGTGTCGATCAGTGTGAGGGTGATGGAGTGAGTGTGAGTGGGTCAGTGTGAGGGTGATGGTGTGAGTGTGAGGGGGTCATGATGATGCTGATGGAGTGAGTGTGAGGGTCAAGGTTACAGTGATGCAGTGAGTGTGAGAGCATCAAGGTGAAGGTGATGGAGTGAGTGTGAGGGGCTAAGTGTGACGGTGATGGAGCGAGTGTGAGGGGTTCAGGGTGACGGTGATGGAGTGAGTGTGAGAGGGTCAGTGTGATAGTGATGGAGTGAGTGTGAGGGGATCAGTGTGAACGTGATGGAGTGAGTGTGAGTGGCTCAGTGTGAGGATGAGGGAGTAGTGTGAGGGGGAAAGGATGACGTTGATGGAGTGAGTGTGAGGGGTCAGGGTGACAGTTATGGAGTGAGTGTGAGGGGGTCAATGTGTGGTGATGGAGTGAATGTGAGGGGGTCAGTGTGACGGTGATGGAGAGAATGTGTGTCGGTCAGTGTGAGGGTGATGGAGAGAGTTTGAGGGGGTCAGGGTGAAAGTGGTGGAGTGAGTGTGAGGTTGTCAGGGTGACAGTGATGGAGTGAGTGTGAGGGGATCAGGATGACGGTGATGGAGTGAGTGTGAGAGGGTCAGGTTGATAGTGATGGAGTGGGTGTGAGGGGGTCAGTGTGACCATGATGGAGTGAGTGTGAGGGGGTCAGTGTGAGGGAGACGCAGTGAGTGTGAGTGGGTCAGTTTGAGGGTGTAGGAGTGAGTGTGAGGGGGTACAGGATGATGGTGATGGAGTGAGTGTGAGGGTTCAAGGTAACAGTGATGGAGTGTGTGTGAGAGCGTCAGGGTGAAGGTGGTGGAGTGAGTGTGAGGGCGTGAGTGTGACAGTGATGGAGGGAGTGTGAGCGGATCAGGATGACTGTGATGTAGTGAGTGTGAGGGCATCATGGAGAGGGTGATGGAGTGAGTGTGAGGGGGGTCAGTGTGTCTGTGATGGAGTGAGTGTGAGGGGGGTCATTGTGTCTGTGATGGAGTGAGTGTGAGGTGGTCAGGGTGACGGAGATGGAGTGAATGTGACGTGTTCAGGGTGACGGTGATTTAGTGAGTTTGAGGGGGTCAGGGTGAAAGTGATGGAGTGAGTGTGAGGGGGCCAGGGTGATGGTGAAGGAGTGAGTGTGAGGGGTTCAGGGTGATGGTGATTGAGTGAGTGTGAGGGGGTTAGTGTGACAGTGATGGAGTGAGTATGAGGGGTTCAGGGTGGCGGTGATGGAGTGAGTGTGAGGGGGTTGCTGTGACGGTGATGGAGTGAGTGTGAGGGGGTCAGGTTGATTGTGATGGAGTGAATGTGAGGGGGGTAAGTGTGTCTGTGATGGAGTGAGTGTGAGTGGATCAGGGTGACAGTGATGTAGTGAGATTGAGGGGGTCAGGATTGCAGTGAATGAAGTGAGCATGGGGGATCAGAATGAACGTGATGTAGTGATTGTGATGGGGTCCGGGTGACAGTGATGCAGTGCGTGTGAGGAGGTCAGGGTGACGGTGATGGAGTGAGAGTGAGGGGGTCAGGGTGACGGTGATGAAGTGAGTGTGAGTGGATCAGGTTGACGGTGATGGAGTGTGTGTGAGAGTGTCAGTGTGAGTGTGATGGACTGAGTGTGAGGGGGTCAGTGTGATGGTGATGGAGTGAGTGTGAGGGGGTCAGGGAGACAGTGATGGAGTGAGTGTGAGTTGGTGAGTGTGACTGTGTTGGAGTGAGTGTGAGGGGGTCGCTGTGATGGTGAAGGCATGAGTGTGAGGGGGTCAGGTTGATGGTGATGGAATGAGTGTGATAGAGTCAGTATACATGTGATGAAGTGAGTGTGAGTGGATCAGTGTGACCGTGATGGAGTGAGTGTGAGGGGGTCAGTGTGATGGTGATGGTGTGAGTTTGAGGGGGTCAGGGTGATGGTGATGGAGTGAGTGTGAGAGGGTCAGTATTACAGTGATGGAGTGAGTGTGAGGGGGTTAATGTGTGCGTGATGGAGTGAGTGTGAGGGGGTGAGTGTGACCGAGATGGAGTGAATATGTGTCGGTTAGTGTGAGGGTGATGGAGTGAGTGTGAGTGGGTCAGTGTGAGGGTGATGGTGTGAGTGTGAGTGGTCAGAGTGACAGTGATGGAGTGACTGTGAGAGCATCAGAGTGAAGGTGATGGTGTGAGTGTGAGGGGTTCAGGGTGACGGTGATGGAGTGAGTGTGAGGGGTTCAGGTGATGGTGATGCAGTGAGTGTGAGGGGGTCAGTGTGAGGGTGTAGGAGTGAGTGTGAGGGGGTTCAGGATGATGGTGATGGAGTGAGTGTGAGATGTCAGGGTAACAGTGATGGAGTGAGTGTGAGAGCGTCAGGGTGAAGGTGGTGGAGTGAGTGTGAGGGCGTAAGTGTGATGGTGATGGAGGGAGTGTGAGTGGGTCAGAATGACGGTGATGTAGTGAGTGTGAGGGGTCAGGGTGACAGTGATGTAGTGAGTGTGAGGGGTCAGGGTGACAGTGATGGAGTGAGTGTGAGAGCATCATGATGAAGGTGATAGAGTGAGTGTGAGGGGGTAAGTGTGACGGTGATGGAGTGAATGTGTGTGCTTCAGTGTGAGGGTGATGGAGTGAGTGTGAGGGGAAAGGAATACGTTGATGGAATGAGTGTGAGGGGTCAGGGTGACAGTGATGGAGTGAGTGTGAGAGGGTCAGTGTGATAGTGATAGAGTCAGTGTGAGGGGGTCAGTGAAACGGTGATGGAGTGTGTGTGTGAGGGTCAGTGTGAGTGTGATGGAGTGAGCATGAGTGGATCAGGGTGACCGTGATGTAGTGAGAGTGAGGGGGTTAGGATTGCGGTGAATGAAGTGAGCATGGGGGATCAGAGTGAACGTGATGTAGTGATTGTGATGGGGTGCTGGTGACGGTGATGCAGTGTGTGTGAGAGCGTCAGGGTGAGTGTGATGGACTGAGTGTGAGGGGGTCAGTGTGATGGTGATGGAGTGAGTGTGAGGGGGGTCAGTGTGTCTGTGATGGAGAGAGTGTGAGGTGGTCAGGGTGACGGAGATGGAGTGAGTGTGAGTTAATCAGTGTGATGGTGATGGAGTGAGTTTGAGGGGGTCAGGGTGAAAGTGATGGAGTGAGTGTGAGGTTGTCAGGGTGACAGTGATGGAGTGAGTGTGAGGGGGCCAGGGTGACGGTGAATGAGTGAGTGTGAGGGGGTTAGTGTGACAGTGATAGAGTGAGTATGAGGGGTTCAGGGTGAGGGTGATGGAATGAGTGTGGGAGCGTCAGTGTGATGGTGATGGAGTGAGTGTGAGGGGGGTCAGTGTGTCTGTGATGGAGAGAGTGTGAGGTGGTCAGGGTGACGGAGATGGAGTGAGTGTGACGTGTTCAGGGTGACAGTGATTTAGCGAGTGTGAGGTTGTCAGTGTGAGGGTGAGGGAGTGAGTGTGTGGGTGTCAGGGTGATGGTGATGGAGTGAGTGTGAGTGGGTCAGTGTGGCGGTGATGGAGTGAGTGTGAGTTAATCAGTGTGATGGTGATGGAGTGAGTTTGAGGGGGTCAGGGTGAAAGTGATGGAGTGAGTGTGAGGTTGTCAGGGTGACAGTGATGGAGTGAGTGTGAGGTGGCCAGGGTGATGGTGAATGAGTGAGTGTGTGGGGTTCAGGGTGACGGTGATTGAGTGAGTGTGAGGGGGTTAGTGTGACAGTGATAGTGAGTATGAGGGGTTCAGGGTGAGGGTGATGGAATGAGTGTGGGAGCGTCAGTGTGATAGTGATGGAGTGAGAGCGAGCGGGTCAGGGTGACGGTGATGGAATGAGTGTGATAGAGTCAGTATACATGTGATGAAGTGAGTGTGAGTGGATCAGTGTGACCGTGATGGAGTGAGTGTGAGGGGGTCAGTGTTAAGGTTGATGGTGTGAGTGTGAGGGGGTCAGGGTGATGGTGATGGAGTGAGTGTGAGAGGGTCAGTATTACAGTGATGGAGTGAGTGTGAGGGGGTTAATGTGTGCGTGATGGAGTGAGTGTGAGGGGGTGAGTGTGACGAGATGGAGTGAATATGTGTCGGTTAGTGTGAGGGTGATGGAGTGAGTGTGAGTGGGTCAGTGTGAGGGTGATGGTGTGAGTGTGAGTGGTCAGAGTGACAGTGATGGAGTGAGTGTGAGAGCATCAGAGTGAAGGTAATGGTGTGAGTGTGAGGGGTTCAGGGTGACGGTGATGGAGTGAGTGTGAGGGGTTCAGGTGACGGTGATGCAGTGAGTGTGAGGGGGTCAGTGTGAGGGTGTAGGAGTGAGTGTGAGGGGGTTCAGGATGATGGTGATGGAGTGAGTGTGAGATGTCAGGGTAACAGTGATGGAGTGAGTGTGAGAGCGTCAGGGTGAAGGTGGTGGAGTGAGTGTGAGGGCGTAAGTGTGATGGTGATTGAGGGAGTGTGAGTGGGTCAGAATGACGGTGATGTAGTGAGTGTGAGGGGTCAGGGTGACAGTGATGGAGTGAGTGTGAGAGCATCATGATGAAGGTGATGGAGTGAGTGTGAGGGGGTAAGTGTGACGGTGATGGAGTGAATGTGTGTGCTTCAGTGTGAGGGTGATGGAGTGAGTATGAGGGGAAAGGAATACGTTGATGGAATGAGTGTGAGGGGTCAGGGTGACAGTGATGGAGTGAGTGTGAGAGGGTCAGTGTGATAGTGATAGAGTCAGTGTGAGGGGGTCAGTGAAACGGTGATGGAATGTGTGTGTGAGGGTCAGTGTGAGTGTGATGGAGTGAGCGTGAGTGGATCAGGTTGACCGTGATGTAGTGAGAGTGAGAGGGTCAGGATTGCGGTGAATGAAGTGAGCATGGGGGATCAGAGTGAACGTGATGTAGTGATTGTGATGGGGTCCTGGTGACGGTGATGCAGTGTGTGTGAGAGTGTCAGGGTGAGTGTGATGGACTGAGTGTGAGGGGGTCAGTGTGATGGTGATGGAGTGAGTGTGAGGGGGTCAGAGTGACAGTGATGGAGAGAGTGTGACGGAGTCGGCTTGACAGTAATGGAGTGAGAGCGAGGGTGTCAGGGTGACGGTGATGGAATGAGTGTGATAGAGTCAGTATAAATGTGATGAAGTGAGTGAGAGTGGATCAGCGTGACCGTGATGGATTGAGTGTGAGGGGGTCAGTGTGATGGTGTGAGTGTGAGGAGGTCAGGGTGATGGTGATGGAGTGAGTGTGAGGGGGTTAATGTGTGCGTGATGGAGTGAGTGTGAGGGGGTGAGTGTGACCGAGATGAAGTGAATATGTGTCGGTTAGTGTGAGGGTGATGGAGTGAGTGTGAGTGGGTCACTGTGAGGGTGATGGTGTGAGTGTGAGTGGTCAGAGTGACAGTGATGGAGTGAGTGTGAGAGCATCAGAGTGAAGGTGATTGTGTGAGTGTGAGGGGTTCAGTGTGACCGTGATGGAGTGAGTGTGACGGCATCAGGGTGACAGTGATGGAGTGAGTGTGAGGGCGTAAGTGCGATGGTGATAAAGTGAGCGTGATGGCGTCAGGGTGACAGTGATGGAGAGAGTGTGAGGGCGTAAGTGCGATGGTGATAAAGTGAGTTTGATAGCGTCAGGGTGACGGTGATTGACTGAATGTGAGAGGGTCAACCAGACAGTGACGGAGTGAGTGTGAGAGATCAGGGTGATGGTGATGGAGTGAGTGTGAGAGATCAGGGTGATGGTGATGGAGTGAGTGTGAGGGGGTTAGGATGACGGTGATGGAGAGAGTGTGAGGGAGTCAATGTGACTGTGATGGAGTGAGTGTGAGTGGATCAGGTTGACGGTGATGGAGTGAGTGTGAGGGCGTCAGGGAGACAGTGATGGACTGAGTGTGAGTTGGTCAGTGTGACCATGATGGAGTGAGTGTGAGGAGGTCATTGTAACGGTGATAGAGTGAGTGTGAGGGGGGCAGGGTGATGGTGATGGAGTGAGTGTGAGGGGGTTAGGATGACGGTGATGGAATGAGTGTGAGGGTGTCAGTGTGATGGTGATGGAGTGAGTGTGAGGGGGGTCAGTGTGTCTGTGATGGAGTGAGTGTGAGGTGGTCAGGGTGACGGTGATGGAGTGAGTGTGAGGTGTTCAGGGTGAGGGTGATGGAGTGAGTGTGTGAGGGTCAGTGTGATAGTGATGGAGTGAGTGTGAGGGTGTCAGTGTGATCGTGATGGAGTGAGTGTGAGGGGGTCAGTGTGACCGTGATGGAGTGAATGTGTGTGCTTCAGTGTGCGGGTGATGGAGTGAGTGTGAGGGGAAAGGAATACGTTGATGGAATGAGTGTGAGGGGTCAGGGTGACAGTGATGGAGTGAGTGTGAGAGGGTCAGTGTGATAGTGATAGAGTCAGTGTGAGGGGGTCAGTGAAACGGTGATGGAGTGTGTGTGTGAGGGTCAGTGTGAGTGTGATGGAGTGAGCATGAGTGGATCAGGGTGACCGTGATGTAGTGAGAGTGAGGGGGTCAGGATTGTGGTGAATGAAGTGAGCATGGGGGATCAGAGTGAACGTGATGTAGTGATTGTGATGGGGTCCTGGTGACGGTGATGCAGTGTGTGTGAGAGCGTCAGGGTGAGTGTGATGGACTGAGTGTGAGGGGGTCAGTGTGATGGTGATGGAGTGAGTGTGAGGGGGGTCAGTGTGTCTGTGATGGAGAGAGTGTGAGGTGGTCAGGGTGACGGAGATGGAGTGAGTGTGACGTGTTCAGGGTGACAGTGATTTAGCGAGTGTGAGGTTGTCAGTGTGAGGGTGAGGGAGTGAGTGTGTGGGTGTCAGGGTGATGGTGATGGAGTGAGTGTGAGTGGGTCAGTGTGGCGGTGATGGAGTGAGTGTGAGTTAATCAGTGTGATAGTGATGGAGTGAGTTTGAGGGGGTCAGGGTGAAAGTGATGGAGTGAGTGTGAGGTTGTCAGGGTGACAGTGATGGAGTGAGTGTGAGGGGGCCAGGGTGACGGTGAATGAGTGAGTGTGTGGGGTTCAGGGTGACGGTGATTGAGTGAGTGTGAGGGGGCTAGTGTGACAGTGATAGAGTGAGTATGAGGGGTTCAGGGTGAGGGTGATGGAATGAGTGTGGGAGCGTCAGTGTGATAGTGATGGAGTGAGTGTGAGGGTGTCAGTGTGGTCGTGATGGAGTGAGTGTGAGGGGGTCAGTGTGACCGTGATGGAGTGAATGTGTGTGCTTCAGTGTGAGGGTGATGGAGTGAGTGTGAGGGGAAAGGAATACGTTGATGGAATGAGTGTGAGGGGTCAGGGTGACAGTGATGGAGTGAGTGTGAGAGGGTCAGTGTGATAGTGATAGAGTCAGTGAAACGGTGATGGAGTGTGTGTGTGAAGGTCAGTGTGAGTGTGATGGAGTGAGCGTGAGGGGGTCAGGTTGATGGTGATGGAATGAGTGTGATAGAGTCAATATACATGTGATGAAGTGAGTCTGAGTGGGTCAGTATGATGGTGATGGAGTGAGAGTGAGGGGCTCAGTGTGATGGTGATGGTGTGAGTATGAGGGGGTCAGTGTGACTGTGATGGAGTGAGTGTGACGGCATCAGGGTCACAGTGATGGAGAGAGTGTGAGGGCGTAAGTGTGATGGTGATAAAGTGAGTTTGACGGCGTCAGGGTGACGGTGATTGACTGAATGTGAGAGGGTCAACCAGACAGTGACAGAGTGAGTGTGAGAGATCAGGGTGACAGTGATGGAGTGAGTGTGAGTGGATCAGGTTGACGGTGATGGACTGAGTGTGAGTGGGTCAGGGTGACGGTGATGGAGTGAATGTGAGGGGGTCAGTGTGACGGTGATGGAGTGAGTGTGAGGGGGTCAGGGAGACAGTGACGGACTGAGTGTAAGTTGGTCAGTGTGACCGTGATGGAGTGAGTATGAGGGGGTCAGGGTGAAAGTGATGGAGTGAGTGTGAGGTTGTCAGGGTGACAGTGATGGAGTGAGTGTGAGAGGGCCAGGGTGACGGTGATGGAGTGAGTGTGCGGGGCTCAGGTTGATTGTGATGGAGTGAATGTGAGGGGGGTCAGTGTGTCTGTGATGGAATGAGTGTGAGTGGATCAGGGTGACAGTGATGGAGTGAGAGTGAGGGGGTCAATGTGACGGTGATGGAGTGAGTGTGAGGGGGTCAGGAAGACAGTGACGGACTGAGTGTGAGTTGGTCAGTGTGACCGTGATGGAGTGAGTGTGAGGAAGTCATTTTAACGGTGATAGAGTGAGAGTGAGGGGGGCAGGGTGATGGTGATGGAGTGAGTGTGAAGGGGTTAGGATGACGGTGATGGAGTGAATGTGAGGGTGTCAGTGTGATGGTGATGGAGTGAGTGTGAGGGGGGTCAGTGTGTCTGTGATGGAGTGAGTGTGAGGTGGTCAGGGTGACGGAGATGGAGTGAGTGTGACGTGTTCAGGGTGACAGTGATTTAGCGAGTGTGAGGTTGTCAGTGTGAGGGTGAGGGAGGGAGTGTGTTGGTGTCAGGGTGACGGTGATGGAGTGAGTGTGAGTGGGTCAGTGTGGCGGTGAAGGAGTGAGTGTGAGTGGATCAGTGTGATGGTGATGGAGTGAGTGTGAGGGGGCCAGGGTGACGGTGAACGAGTGAGTGTGAGGGGTTCAGGGTGTCGGTGATTGAGTGAGTGTGAGGGGGTTAGTGTGACAGTGATGGAGTGAGTGTGAGGGGGTTAGGATGACGGTGATGGAGTGAGTGTGCGGGGCTCAGGTTGATTGTGATGGAGTGAATGTGAGGGGGGTCAGTGTGTCTTTGATGGAATGAGTGTGAGTGGATCAGGGTGACAGTGATGGAGTGAGAGTGAGGGGGTCAGGATTGCGGTGAATGAAGTGAGCATGAGGGGATCAGGGTGAACGTGATGTGGTGATTGTGATGGGGTCTGGCTGATGGTGATGCAGTGCGTGTGCGAGGATCAGGGTGACTGTGATGGAGTGAGTGTGAGGAGGTCAGAGTGAAGGTGATGAAGTGAGTGTGAGGGGGTCAGGGTGACGGTGATGGAGTGAGTGTGAGTGGATCAGGTTGACGGTGATGGAGTGTTTGTGAGAGGGCCAGTGTGAGTGTGATGGAGTGAGTGTGAGGGGGTCAGTGTGACGGTGATAGAGTGAGTGTGAGGGGGTCAGGGAGACAGTGATGGAGTGAGTGTGAGTTGGTGAGTGTGACTGTGTTGGAGTGAGTGTGAGGGGGTCGCTGTGATGGTGATAGGGTGAGTGTGAGGGGGTCAGGGTGATGGTGAAGGCGTGAGTGTGAGGGGGTCAGGTTGACGGTGAGGGAGTGTGTGTGAGAGGGTCAGTGTGAGTGTGATGGAGTGTGTGTGAGGGGGTCAGGGTGATGGTGATGGAGCGAGTGTGAGGGGGTCAGAGTGACAGTGATGGAGAGGGTGTGAGGCAGTCAGCATGACAGTAATGGAGTGAGAGCGAGGGGGTCAGAGTGACGGTGATGGAATGAGTGTGAGGGAGTTAGTATACATGTGATGAAGTGAATGTGAGTGGATCAGTGTTCCGTGATGGAGTGAGTGTGAGGGGGTCAGTGTGATGGTGATGGTGTGAGTGTGAGGGGGTCAGGGTGATGGTGATGGAGTGAGTGTGAGAGGGTCAGTATTACAGTGATGGAGTGAGTGTGAGGGGGTTAATGTGTGCGTGATGGAGTGAGTGTGAGGGGGTGAGTGTGACCGAGATGGAGTGAATATGTGTCCGTCAGTGTGAGGGTGATGGAGTGAGTGTGAATGGGTCAGTTTGAGGATGATGGAGTGAGAGTGAGGGGGTCAGTGTGATGGTGATGGTGTGAGTATGAGGGGGTCAGTGTGACGGTGATGGAGTGAGTGTGACGGCGTCAGGGCGACAGTGATGGAGTGAGTATGAGGGCGTAAGTGTAATGGTGATAAAGTGAGTGTGATGGCGTCAGGGTGACAGTGATGGAGAGAGTGTGAGGGCGTAAGTGTGATGGTGATAAAGTGAGTGTGACGGCGTCAGGGTGATGGTGATTGACTTAATGTGAGAGGGTCAACCAGACAGTGACGGAGTGAGTGTGAGTGGGTCAGTGGGACTGTGATGGAGTGAGTGTGAGTGGCTAGCTGTGATGGTAATAGAGTGAGTGTGAGAGATCAGGGTGATGGTGATGGAGTGAGTGTGAGGGGGTCAGGGTGACGGTGATGGAGTGTGTGTGAGAGGGTCAGTGTGAGTGTGATGGAGTGTGTGTGAGGGGGTCAGAGTGACAGTGATGGAGAGAGTGTGAGGGAGTCAGCATGACAGTAATGGAGTGAGAGTGAGGGGGTCAGGGTTACGGTGATGGAATGAGTGTGATAGAGTCAGTATACGTGTGATGAAGTGAGTGTGAGTGGATCAGTGTGACCATGATGGAGCGAGTGTGAGGGGGTCAGTGTGATGGTGATGGTGTGAGTGTGAGGGGGTCAGGGTGATGGTGATGGAGTGAATGTGAGGGGGTCAGTGTGACGGTGATGGAATGAGTGTGAGGGGGTCAGTATTACAGCGATGGAGTGAGTGTGAGGGGGTTAATGTGTTCGTGATGGAGTGAGTGTGAGGGGGTGAGTGTGACTGAGATGGAGTGAATATGTGTCGGTCAGTGTGAGGGTGATGGAGTGAGTGTGAATGGGTCAGTGTGAGGATGATGGTGTGAGTGTGAGGGGGTCAGGATGACGGTGATGGAATGAGTGTGAGGGGGTCAGGGAGACAGTGACGGACTGATGTGAGTTGGTCAGTGTGACCGTGATGGAGTGAGTGTGAGGAGGTCATTGTAACGGTGATAGAGTGAGGTGTGAGGGGGGCAGGGTGACGGTGATGGAGTGAGTGTGAGGGGGTTGGGATGACTGTGATGGAGTGAGTGTGAGGGGGGTCAGTGTGTCTGTGATGGAGTGAGTGTGAGGTGGTCAGGGTGACAGAGATGGAGTGAGTGTGACGTGTTCAGGGTTACAGTGATTTAGCGAGTGTGAGGTTGTCAGTGTGAGGGTGAGGGAGTGAGTGTGAGTGGGTCAGTGTGGCGGTGAAGGAGTGAGTGTGAGTGGATCAGTGTGATGGTGATGGAGTGAGTTTGAGGGGGTCAGGGTGAAAGTGATGGAGTCAGTGTGAGGTTGTCAGGGTGACGGTGATGGAGTGAGTGTGAGGGGGCCAGGGTGACGGTGATGGAGTGAGTGTGAGGGGGTTACGATGACGGTGAATGAGTGAGTGTGCGGGGCTCTGGTTGATTGTGATGGAGTGAATGTGAGGGGGGTCAGTGTGTCTGTGATGGAATGAGTGTGAGTGGTCAGGATGACAGTGATGGAGTGAGAGTGAGGGGGTCAGGATTGCGGTGAATGAAGTGAGCATGAGGGGATCAGGGTGAACGTGATGTAGTGATTGTGATGGGGTCCAGGTGACGGTGATGCAGTGCGTGTGCGAGGGTCAGGGTGACGGTGATGGAGTGAGTGTGAGGAGGTCAGGGTGACGGTGATGGAGTGAGATTGAGGGGGTCAGGAGTGCGGTGATGGAGTGTGTGTGAGAGGGTCAGTGTGATGGAGTGAGTGTGAGGGGGTTAGTGTGACGGTGATGGAGTGAGTGTGAGGGGGTCAGGGAGACAGTGATGGAGTGAGTGTGAGGGGGTTGGGATGACTGTGATGGAGTGAGTGTGAGGGGGGTCAGTGTGTCTGTGATGGAGTGAGTGTGAGGTGGTCAGCGTGACAGAGATGGAGTGAGTGTGACGTGTTCAGGGTGACAGTGATTTAGCGAGTGTGAGTTTATCAGTTTGAGGGTGAGGGAGTGAGTGTGAGTGGGTCAGTGTGGCGGTGAAGGAGTGAGTGTGAGGGGATCAGTGTGATGGTGATGGAGTGAGCTTGAGGGGGGTGAAAGTGATGGAGTCAGTGTGAGGTTGTCAGGGTGACGGTGATGGAGTGAGTGTGAGGGGGCCAGGGTGACGGTGATGGAGTGAGTGTGAGGGGGTTACGATGACGGTGATGGAGTGAGTGTGCAGGGCTCAGGTTGATTGTGATGGAGTGAATGTGAGGGGGGTCAGTGTGTCTGTGATGGAATGAGTGTGAGTGGTCAGGATGACAGTGATGGAGTGAGAGTGAGGGGGTCAGGATTGCGGTGAATGAAGTGAGCATGAGGGGATCAGGGTGAACGTGATGTAGTGAGTGTGAGGGGGTTAGTGTGACGGTGATGGAGTGAGTGTGAGGGGGTCAGGGAGACAGTGATGGAGTGAGTGTGAGGGGGTTAGTGTGACGGTGATGGAGTGAGTGTGAGGGGGTCAGGGAGACAGTGATGGAGTGAGTGTGAGTTGGTGAGTGTGATCGTGTTGGAGTGAGTGTGAGGGGGTCGCTGTGATGGTGATAGGGTGAGTGTGAGGGGGTCAGGGTGACGGTGATGGAGTGAGTGTGAGGGGGTCAGGGTGACGGCGATGGAGTGAGTGTGAGGGGGTCAGGGTGACGGCGATGGAGTGTGTGTGAGGGGGTCAGTGTGATGGTGATGGTGTGAGTGTGAGGGGGTCAGGGTGATGGTGATGGAGTGAGTGTGAGGGGGTCAGTATTACAGTGAAGGAGTGAGTGTGAGGGGGTGAGTGTGACCGAGATGGAGTGAATATGTGTCGGTCAGTGTGAGGGTGATGGAGTGAGTGTGAGTGGGTCAATGTGAGGGTGATGGTGTGAGTGTGAGGGGGTCAGAGTGACAGTGATGGAGTGAGTGTGAGAGCATCAGAGTGAAGGTGATGGTGTGTGTGTGAGGGGTTCAGGGTGACGGTGATGGAGTGAGTGTGAGGGGTTCAGGGTGACGGTGATGGAGTGAGTGTGAGGGGTTCAGGGTGACGGTGATGGAGTGAGTGTGAGGGGTCAGGGTAACAGTGATGGAGTGAGTGTGAGAGCGTCAGGGTGAAGGTGGTGGAGAGAGTTTGAGGGCGTAAGTGTGACAGTGATGGAGGGAGTGTGAGCGGATCAGTGTGACTGTGATGTAGTGAGTGTGAGAGCGTCAGGGTGACAGTCATCGAGTGAGTGTGAGGGCGTGAGTGTGAAGGTGATGGAGTGAGCCTGAGTGGGTCAGGATGACGGTGATGTAGTGAGTGTGAGGGGTCAGAGTGACAGTGATGGAGTGAGTGTGAGAGCATCAGGATGCAGGTGATGGAGTGAATGAGAGGGGGTAAGTGTGACAGTGATGGAGTGAGTGTGAGGGATTCAGGGTGAGGGTGATGCAGTGAGTGTGGGAGGGTCAGTATGATAGTGATGGAGTGAATGTGTGTGGTTCAGTGTGAGGGTGATGGAGTGAGTATGAGGGGAAAGGATGACATTGATGGAGTGAGTGTGAGGGGGTCAGTTTGACGGTGATGGAGTGAGTGTGAGGGGGTCAGGGTGACGGCGATGGAGTGTGTGTGAGGGGGTCAGTGTGATGGTGATGGTGTGAGTGTGAGGGGGTCAGGGTGATGGTGATGGAGTGAGTGTGAGGGGGTCAGTATTACAGTGAAGGAGTGAGTGTGAGGGGGTGAGTGTGACCGAGATGGAGTGAATATGTGTCGGTCAGTGTGAGGGTGATGGAGTGAGTGTGAGTGGGTCAATGTGAGGGTGATGGTGTGAGTGTGAGGGGGTCAGAGTGACAGTGATGGAGTGAGTGTGAGAGCATCAGAGTGAAGGTGATGGTGTGTGTGTGAGGGGTTCAGGGTGACGGTGATGGAGTGAGTGTGAGGGGTTCAGGGTGACGGTGATGGAGTGAGTGTGAGGGGTCAGGGTAACAGTGATGGAGTGAGTGTGAGAGCGTCAGGGTGAAGGTGGTGGAGAGAGTTTGAGGGCGTAAGTGTGACAGTGATGGAGGGAGTGTGAGCGGATCAGTGTGACTGTGATGTAGTGAGTGTGAGAGCGTCAGGGTGACAGTCATCGAGTGAGTGTGAGGGCGTGAGTGTGAAGGTGATGGAGTGAGCCTGAGTGGGTCAGGATGACGGTGATGTAGTGAGTGTGAGGGGTCAGAGTGACAGTGATGGAGTGAGTGTGAGAGCATCAGGATGCAGGTGATGGAGTGAATGAGAGGGGGTAAGTGTGACAGTGATGGAGTGAGTGTGAGGGATTCAGGGTGAGGGTGATGCAGTGAGTGTGGGAGGGTCAGTATGATAGTGATGGAGTGAATGTGTGTGGTTCAGTGTGAGGGTGATGGAGTGAGTATGAGGGGAAAGGATGACATTGATGGAGTGAGTGTGAGGGGGTCAGTTTGACGGTGATGGAGAGAATGTGTGTCGGTTAGTGTGAGGGTGATGGAGTGAGTGTGAGTGGGTCAGTGTGAGGGTGATGGTGTGAGTGTGAGGGGGTCAGGACGACGGTGATGGAGTGAGTGTGAGGGGTCAGAGTGACAGTGATGGAGTGAGTTTGAGAGCGTCAGGGTGAAGGTGGTGGAGTGAGTGTGAGGGCGTAAGTGTGATGGTGATGGAGGGAGTGTGAGATCATCAGGGTGAAGGTTATGGAGGGAGTGTGAGGGGTGCAGGGTGACGGTGATGGAGTGAGTGTGAGAGGGTCAGTGTGATAGTGATGGAGTCAGTGTGAGGGGGTCAGTGAAATGGTGATGGAAGGCCTAGACCCTGACTTTGATTGTTTTATTCAGCAGGAATAATGCGGATATTCCAGGAGAGATGCAGTTGGTCAAACCACGTCGTTTTAAACAAAACAGAATTTATTTATAAGATTACTGAATGAAACACAAATAAAAAAAAGAACAGAATATAGAATATATTAACCTATCCAAAAACCCATCTGGTTAACCCATCTTAATGGAAATAGACACTTCAATCCAACCAGTCCAGGCCAAACATAATCCCAAACTAAAGTATGCCCACCAGGCTGCTGCTGGCCCATAGCCCTTCAAAACTTTCCTGCTCATGCATCCATCCAAATGTCTTTGAAATTTTGTATTGTACCCACATTGACCACTTCCTCAGGAAATTCCTTCCGGGCACGAACCACCTTCTGTGTCAAAGAAATACCTCTAATGTCTTTTTTTAAAACCCTCGCCTCTCACCTGAAAAATGTGCCCCCTCATCTTGAAGTTCCCCTTCTTGAGGAAGAGACAACTACCATCAACTCTATCCACATCTCTCCTTATTTTATAAACTTCTATCGTATCACCTCTCAAACTCCTCAACTCCAGTGAAAAAGGTCTCAGCCGATCCAGTCTTTTGTTTATAACGCAAAACTTCCATCCCCAGAAACATTCTCATAAATCTCTTCTGAACCCCCTCCAGCTTGATAATGTCTTTCTTATAACTAGGTCCCCAGAACTGAACACAGTATTCCAGAAGAGGCCTCATCAGTGTTCTGTGCAACCTCCAGATAACAGCCCAACTCTTAGACTCAAAGGACTGAGCAGTAAAGACAAACGTGCCAAATGCTTTCTTCACTAGCCTGTCTGGATGTTGCAAACTTTAAAAAATTGTGACCCTGCAATCCTGGGTCCCTCTTCACGACAACACTCCACAAGGCTCAACCATTAATTGTATAAGCCCTACCCCTTGTTGTTGTACCAAAATACAATACCTCTCATTTATCCAGATTGAACTCCATCTGCCATTGGTCCATTTGACCATGATCCTGTTGTAATCTTAGAAAACCTCCTTCACGGTCTATTGTGCCACCAATTCCGGTGTCATCCATAAAGTTACTAAGTGTATTCTCATCCAAATCATTTATATAAAAAACAAACAAAAGAGGACCCAGAACAATTCCTGTGGAACACTGCTGGTCAAAGGCCTCCAGTCCAAAAAGCAACCCTCCAACATTACTCCCTGTCTCCTGCTGGTAATCCAATAATGTATCCAATTGGCAAGCTCAACCTGAATCCCATGTGACAGAACTTTGCTGATTGTTCTACCATTATCAAAGGCTTTACTAAAATCCAAATAAACAGGGTCCATTGCTCTGCCGTCATCAGCCTTTTTTTGGTAACATCCTCAAAAAACTCAATCAAGTTTGTGAGTCATGATTTTCCTCATCTAAACCCATGCTGACTATCCCTCAACAATTTTGTCTCTCTAAATGTTCGTAAATCCGATCTTTTATAATCACCTCCAACAACATACTCACAGCCAAAGTCAGACTCACAGATCCATCGTTCCACAATTTCTCCTCACAACCTTTCTTATACAAATCATCAAGAGGATTGATGGGGGCAGAGCGGTAGATGTGATCCATATGGATTTGTGTAAGGCATTTGACAAGGTTCCCCATGGGAGACTGTTAGTAAGGTTAGATCTCATGGAATACAGGGAGAACTAGCCATTTGGATACAGAACTGGCTCAAAGGTAGAAGACAGAGGGTTATTTTTCAGACTGGCAGTCTGTGAGCAGTGGTGTGCCACAAGGATTGGTGCTGGGCCCTCTACTTTTCATCATTTATATAAATGATTTGGATGTGAGCATAAGAGATATAGTTAGTAAGTTTGCAGATGACACTAAAATTGGAGGTGTAGTGGACAGCGAAGAAGGTTACCTCAGATTACAATGGGATCTTGATCAGGTGGGCCAATGGGCTAAGAGGTGGCAGGTGGAGTTGAATTCAGATAAATGTGATGTGCTGTATTTTGGGAAAGCAAACCTGAGCAAGACTTATACACTTACTGGTAAGGTCCTCGGTAGTGTTGTTGAACAAAGAGACCTTGGAGTGCAGGTTCATAGCTCCTTGAAAGTGGAATCGCAGGTAGATAGGATAGTAAAGAAGGCGTTTGGTATACTTTCTTTTATTGGTCAAAATATTGAGTACTGGAGTTGGGAGGTCATGTTGCGGCTGTACAGGACATTGGTTAGGCCACTGTTGGAATATTGTTTGCAATTCTGGTCTCCTTCCTATCAGAAAGAAACTTGAAAGCGTTTAGAAAAGATTTACAAGGATGTTGCCAGGGTTGGAGGATTAGAGCGAAAGGGAGGGTGTAAACCTAATGGAGGATTATAAAATTATGAGGGGCATGGATAGGATAAGTAGACAAAGTATTTTCCCTGGAGTGGGGGGAATCCAGAACAAGAGAGCATAGGTTTAGGGTAAGAGGGGAAAGATATAAAAGGAACCTAAGGGGAAACATTTTCCTCACAGAAGGTGGTATGTGTATGGAATGAGCTGTCAGAGGAAGTGGTGGAGGGTAGTACAATTGCAACATTTAAAAGGCATTTGGATGGGTATATGAATAGGAAAGGTTTGGAAGGATATGGGCTGGCAGGTGGGACTAGATTGGGTTGGGATATCTGGTCGGGGCAAAGGGTCTGTTTCCGTGTTGTACATCTCTGTGACCCAAAATGTACAACATTAGCCACCCTCCAGTCATCAGATACCTCACCCATAGGTAGAGATGATGCAAATCTTTCTGTGAGGGGCCTAAATTTCCTACCTTACTTCCACAATGTTCTGGGATGCATTGGATCAGGTCCTGGAGCTTTATCAACCTGTATATTCTCTAAGATCTCCTGAACTTTTTCTTCTGCAATGTGAGGTGTCTTTAAAACATCCAAGTTTGTTTCATGCATTCTCTGGATTCCATTACTTTCTCTAAAAGTAACTAGTAACTAAACTGACGTTTGATATTCATTTCGTATCTCAGCCGTTCCCTGGGGTTCCAACTAATGACAAACTCTTGACCTTTGCAAAAATTTGTCATTTATATAAATGATTTAGATGTGAAGACAAGAGGAAGAGTTACTAAGTTTACAGATGACACCAAAATTGGAGGTGTATTGGACAGCGAAGGAGTTGCCTCAGAGTACAATGAGAGATTGATGAAATGGGTCAATGGGCTGAGGAGTGGCAGATGGAGTTTCATTTCGATAAATGCAAAGTGCAGCATTTTGGAAAAGCAGATCAGAGCATGACTTATACACTTGATGGTAAGTTCCTGGGGAGTGTTGCTGAACAAAGAGACTTTGAAGTGGAGGTTCATTGTTCCTGGAAAGTAGAATCACAGGTAGACAGGATCGTGAAGAAGGTGTTTGACGTATTTTCCTTTATTGGTCAGAGCATTTAATATAGGAGTTGGGAGGTAATGTTGCGGCTGTACAGGGCATTGGTTCGGCCACTTTTGGAATATTTCATGCAATTCTGATATCCTTCCCATTGGTAGGATGTTGTGAAACTTGAAAGGGTTCAGAAAAGATTTACAAGGACGTTGCCAGGGTTGGAGGATTTGAGCAAGACAGAGAGGCTGAATAGGTTGGGGGTTGATTTCTCTGGAGCATCAGTTTCAGAGGAGTGGCCTTATAGAGTGGCCTTATAAAATCGACTGCCTGATTAAGAGACAGCGCCTCGAAAGCTAGTGCTTCCAAATAAACCTGGTGTTGTGTGATTTTAACTTTGTCCACGCCAGTCCAACACTGGATCATGGATAGGATAAATAGACATGGTCGTTTCCCTGGGGTGGGGGAGTCCAGAACTCGAAGTCAGAGGTTTAGGGTGATGTTCACTCCCATTCACAGGGAGACTTCTGTGTTCGGTAACATTCACAGGGACTGCTGGTCTCCTCAATATGCACAAGGGCTGCTTTTGTCTGTAATATCCACTGGAACTAGTGTTGTCTGCAATATGCACGGGAACTGCTTTCCTTTAAGTATATATGGGACTGCTGTTCTTTGTAATATACACAGGGATTGCTGTTCATGTTCACATATGCAGAGACTGCTCTTCAGTGTACTGTTCACAGGGATTGCTGTTCTCTTTGGTATACACAGGTACTGCTATTCACTACAATATAGAGAGGAACTGTTCTTCCCTATCATATCGATAGGGACTGCAGATCTAAGCGACGCAGACAAGCACTGCTGTCCTCTGTTTTATTGTCAGGAATTGATATTCTGTACATCATTCCCAGGACAACTGTTCTTTGCAATTTACACTGGGACAGCTGTTCTCTGTAATACACACAGGAACTGCTCTTCTCTGTAATGTACATGGGGACTGCAGATCTGTTTCATATTCACAGAGCCAGATGTTCAGTAGAAAAGAAACTACTGCTTTATCGAGTTACTGCTGTTCTCTGAAATAAACACAGTGACAGTTTTCTCTGTAATTATACAGAGGAACAGCTGTTCTCTGGAAATACACGGGAACTAATTTTGTTTGCAATACACCCAAGAACTGTTATTCTTTATAATACAGACAAGGACTGCTATTCTCTGTGATATGCACAAAGCCTTCTGTTTTGTTACATATACTCAGAAATTGCTGCGTAGCACAGCATATACAGTGATTGCTGTTCTCTACTACATACACAGGGACTGCTGTTCACTCCAATATGCACTGTAAATGCTATTCACTACAATCTAATATTGCAAGCCAGGTGATGGCCAAGTGGTGTTATTGCTGGATTATCACTCCAGAGACCCAGGTAATGTGTTGGGGACTGAATTTCAAATTTTATCTCAGTTTTATCCCAATTTTATCTCACCACCCCCTTGGCTCACAGCCTCATTCCTCATGAAGGGCTTTAGCCTGAAACGTCGATTCTGCTGCTCCTCGGATGCTGCCTTTTCTGCTGTAGTTATCCAGCACCACACTCTTGACCCACTTTCAAATCCTTCCATGGCAGATGGTGGAATTTGAATTCTAGCAAAATCTGAAGTATGGGAGTAAAGATGGCCATGAATCCATTGCCAATTGTTGGAAAAACAACTTGTTGATTAGTGTCTTTCAGGAAAGGAAATTGGCATCTTTACCTGGTCTGGCCTCCATGTTGCTCCAAACCCACAGCAACGTGATGGACTCTTAACTGCTCTTTGGGCCATTAGGGATGGGCAATAAATGCTGGCCGAGTCAGCAATGGCTTCATCCCACAAATGAATTAAAAATAGGGAACAGTTAACAAGCTGAAACAGAAACGATGGGCCAAAATGCCTCCTTCTGCACTGTAACACTACAATGATTATTACTTGAGCTCCTGTGTAGTATAAATTGGGGAATTTATATGGAATAATTTTGTTGTTGAATAAGAAGCTGGTTGCTTTCTCTGTATATTTGAACTGAACAACTGCCTTATCAGTATTTCCGTAATTGTGGTGATTTCTTATAAGGACAGCTTTCAAAACTAGACTGTAGAGTGGATGGGTTTTGTGCACTAATGAAAGTCTGTTAAATCTGAACTGTTATGTCTTGAAGTCAAATAAATTTAAATTATTCAAAAGAGATTCACCCAACTCACCAAATTCCTAGCCCCTCTGTTTAAGATGAAATTTCTGATGCAACAAAGGTGATCAACCATATCCCAAACTGTAATCCCAGCATTTCAAGCAAACTATGTCAGCAATGTTGCTCCCACACAGGTAAAAAGCCATTCCATATTGTTGAAAACATTGCCAAAGGAGTTGAAACATTTTATACACGAATTATACACAATGAGCTGATTGGCTCGTTCATCATTACCATTGAGATGCAGCAAAAACAGTTAGTTGTCAATCTTAATTCTCAGACCAGATAGGTGGAATCTGATTGGTCAGGGTGTCACCATGGGAATACAGCAGGGTTTGGTTTTGTGAGAAGATTTGTAGCTCGGGTGTTCGTTGTTGTGGTTCTGTTCGCCAAGCTGGGATTTTGTGTTGCAGACGTTTCGCCTCCTGTCTAGATGACATCCTCAGTGCTTGGGAGCCTCCTGTGAAGCACTACTGTGAGGCTCCCAAGCACTGAGGATGTCACCTAGCCAGGAGACGAAACATCTGCAACACAAATTCCCAGCTCGGCGAACAGAACCACAACAGGGTTTGGTTCTCTCCATAATGCCTTTCTCATCAAAGAAGTGCAATGTCTGTAAAAATTCCTTTTGCCTACATGAACCAGGGTCTTGCTTCGAACTCATGCACAAATGCATTACTCTGTCATCCCAGCTGTTTATCTTGAATTGGTTTCCAGTTTAATACTTAGCATAGTTCAGATTATTTAATAAATGATTTCCAAAGTAGAATCACTTCTAATGAGGCTTACAAGCACGGGCAGCTTGCTGCCAGCAGAGATTAATCAAATGGACATGTTTTCTGACACTGTCCAACAGTTGTCAGGATGTAGGGCCGACTTATCTGGCATCCCACCAGCACCAAACCACGTGTCATGTTATTCATTTGTGAATCACTTTTTAGTCTTGTGTAAAGGTGGTAACTTACTGAATGATGTATATGATAGAATTTGTTCTCACAGTTCACTGCATCCACCAAGTATGGTTTCTCGGTAATCATGCATAATACATCTTTGATGACATGATAATTAGCTTCTATCCCTTGCATATTTCCAACATGTAGATGATATGTTTGTGATATTTGAATCTGCAATTACTAATTTCTTTATAATTCTCTATCATCTCCATCCTATGCTGAAATGCACCACTGAAATGAAGTACCCTTTCTCGATATATTCTTTGAGAAATCAGCCAAATTATTTCTCAACTCCTATTCACTGGTCAGCGTACATGTTAGGATTCCTACAGTCCCACAAGATTTTTCTTATTGGCAACTTCATGAATGAAATGACTGAGTGGGGGATATGCCTGAGCATGAGGTTACAGATTGTGCAGTACAATTCTGCTGCTGTTGATGGCCCACAGTGCCTCATGGATGCCCAGTCTTTAGTTGCTTGGCCTGTTTGAAGTCTATTCTATTTAACACAGTGATAGTGCCACTCAACACAATGGAAGTTATTCTGAATGTGAGGAATCTCAGAAATGGATAACCAGAAGTTCAACATCATTGGTATGTCACTAAGATGACAGATGAGAAGGATTGATTTCTTATTCTGAGAGTAATCAGGATGCCAAATAGTAGAGGAGCGAACAAAGAAGGTGAAAAGGTAGGTGCGACCCAGCAAACAATTTGTCATATCAGTGACCAGTTTCAAACAGCAACATGAACAATGTACAAAGGTAAGAATGAAATATCACATCGAATATGTATCAATCTCTATCCACTCTCCTGCAACCACTGATTGTCCTTAACCTCACCTATTCCAGTGACCTCAGTGCCCTCAATGAAGGAAAACCCTGACCACTCTCTGAATAAAGATGATTCCTTTGATTTGTCATTGGATTTGTTTGGATTTGGGGATGGAGGTATAGAGGCTGTGGGACACTGAGTATTCATCTCGCAGAAGATTAGCAGGTGATGTCCCTGACACCTTCCCACCTCCATGAGATGAATTTCAATGTGGGCAGTCTGTGGACACTCTTCCTGCCCACCATAAATTGAGATCCTTGGAAGATTAATGCTCAACTAATACCTTATTCCCACCTCCCATCAGTCGTATCCAGCAGTGGGTAGGCAGAATTCTTTTAAGTGGAGAAAACCACTCATTGATTTACTGGATGGTGGAGTTGTGTGATGGCTACATTCACCTGTTACTCAAATATTTGAGACACCTTCCTGCAAGAGGCTAGAGAAGAAATTGCAGGGTCACTGGCTGATAGGTTTCCATTATCGTTCGCCATGGGTGAGGTCCCGGAAGACTGGAGGGTAGTGAATGTTCTGCCCTTATTCATGAATGCCTGCAAAGAGAAACCTTGGAACTATAGACCTGTAAGCCGAACATCTGTAGTTGGTGAGGCACTTGAGAAGATCCTGAGAGGCTTTTGGAAAGATAGGATTTGATTAGGAATAGTCAGAATGGCTTTGTGTGTGGGAGAATATGCCTCAGAAATTTGTTAGAGATCTTTGATAAAGTGACCAAAAAGATTGATGATAGCAGGGCGGTCGATATAGTCTATATGGATTTCACTAAGATCTTTGATAAGGTTCCACATGGGAGGCTGCTCTGGAAGGTTAGATCGCATGGAATCCAGGGACATCTGTCAAATTGGATACACAATTGGCTTGATGGTAGGAAGCAGAGAGTAATAGTGGAAGGAAGCTTGTCAGACTGGAGGCCTGTGGAGTGCCTCAGGGTTCGGTGTTCGGCCCATTGCCATTTGCTATCTATATCAATGACTTAGATGAGAATGTATAAAGCATGATCAGTAAGTTTACAGATGATACTGAAATAGGCAGTATTGTAGATATTGAGGATGGTTATCAAAAACTGCAGCAGGACCTCGATCAGCTGGGGAAGTGGGTTGAGAAATGGCAAATGGAGATTAACAAAGATAAGTGTGAGGTCTTGCATTTTGAAAAAAATCAAATCAAGGTAGGAGTTTCATGGTGAATAGTAGGATCTTAATGATTGTAGTGGAACAGAGAGATCCATGGAGTTTAGGTGCTCGTTTCTTTGAAATTGGAGTCACATTTGAGACGGCAATGAAGAAGGCTTTTGGCACACTGGCCTTCATTCGTCAGGGCATTGAGGAGAGAAGTTGGGAAGTTATTTTGCACTTGTACAGAATGTTGGGAAGGCCATACTTGGAATACTGTGTTCAGTTTTGATCACCTTGCTATCGGAAGGATGCTATTAAACTGGAAAGAGTGCAGAAAAAATGTACAAGGATGTTGCCAGGACTCAGGGACGGAGTTATGGGGAGACATTGGACAAATGAGGGCTGTTTTCTTTTGAGTGCAGGAGACTGAAGGGGGGATCTTATAGAAGTGTGTCAGATCTTGAGAGGCATGGATAAAGTGAATTAACTCAATCTTTTTTCCAGCGATGGGGAATCAAGGAGTAGAGGGCATCAGTTTAAGGATCGAGGGGAAAGAATAAAAGGGAACCTGAGAGGAAACATTTTTACACAGAGGGTAGTATGTATATGGAATAAGTGACCAGTAGAAGTGTTTGAGGTGGGTACATTAACAACATTTAAAAGGCATATGGACAAATACATGGAGAGCAAAGGCTTAGAAGTATATTGGCCAAGTGCAAGAAAATTAGGTTAGCGTGAATGGTATTTTCTGGTCGTCCTAGATCAGTATGGGCCGAAGGTGCTGTCTTTTTGCTGTCGGACTGGATGACTCTACAAAATGTTGGGAAGGCCATACTTGGAATATTGTGTTCAGTTTTGATCACCTTGCTATCGGAAGAATGCTATTAAACTGGAAAGAGTGCAGAAAAAATTTACAAGGATGTTGCCAGGACTCAGGGACAGAGTTGGACAAATGAGGGCATTTATGACATTTCCCTTCCCAGATAATGAACTCGATAAGGCACTGTACAGCATCAAAGTGGTGGATACAGGCCCTTTTACAGGTTTTTATGATGTGCAATGAGTGGTGATTTCATCTGGGAATCTGTTATCACAAGAACTAGTTTTGATCGGCTCTATCTCAGCATCAAGTCCACACAGTGAGAGGATGGTGAGGTTAGTATTCATGCAGGTCCCCACAAGTTGATCTTGGGGGACTGTAAGAATCCTAACATGTATGCTGACCAGTGAATGTAGGCTTTCAGTAATCGGAGTTTAAAACCATTTTGGCTGATTTCTCAACGAATGTATCAAGGAAAGGGTACTCCATTTCAGTGATAAATTTTAGTGTCAGATGGCAATCATCAAGCAATATAAAGAAACTCTAATGCAGATTTAAATATCGCAAACATGTTATCCACATGTTGAATATATGCAAGTGGAACGAGGCTAGGTATTATGCCACGAAAGATGTGTTTTGCATGGTTACCAATAAAGATGTTAGGAAGAGTTTACCCTCGAGAATATCCCATGGTAACACCATCTATTTGGGCATACACATTGTTATTGGAACTGAAGTCAACGACACCTAGACCCATTCTCCTATTACTTTACACGGCATGGTGGCACGGTGGCACAGTGGTTGGCACTGCAGCCTCACAGCACTAGAGACCCAGGTTCAAATCCCACCTCAGGCGACTGACTGTGTGGAGTTTGCACATTCTCCAAGTGTCTGCATGGCTTTCCTCTGGCTGCTCCGGTTTCCTCCCACAGTCCAAAATTGTGCAGATTAGGTGAATTGGCCATACTAAATTGCCCAAAGTGTTAGGTGAAGGGGTAAATGTAGGAGAATACGTTTAGGTGAGTGGCGGGTCAGTGTGGACTTGTTGGGCCGAAGGGCCTGTTTCAACACTGTAAGTAATCCAATCTACATTTATCCCAGACTAATCCACCTAATCTACACATCCCAGAACACTATGCGCAATTTAGCCTGACCAATTCACCTAACCTGCACATTTTTGGAATGTGGGAGGAAACCCATGCAGACATGGGGAGAATATCCACACAGACAGTGACCCAAGGCTGGAATTAATCCCAGGTCTCTGGCAATCTGAGGCAGCAGTGCTAACCTCTAAGCTACTGTGCCACTAGAAAGGGCAAAAGAGATGATATTTGGTGAACACTGAATCAGACACAAGTGATATGTCTAGATTTCCATGGCTAACCTGGTAATGTTGAAAGAGCAAATGGGCATGCTATCACTTTCAGAATGCAGCTCTTATATAGTCTTTGTGATCGTGAAGGAATCCTTCACTGTGAATGTGGAAAACACATTTAGACATGATTATAACAGTTTGACAAAGCATTCAGCTAATTCAGGCTGTGCAGACTCTGTCACAGATATGATAGGATGGAAAAGGGACATCGATTTTGCATGTCTCGGGTAACCCGTACCTGGTGGGTGCAGTGAACCGTGAGAACAAATTCTATCACATGCGTCATTAGGCAGGTTACCACCTTCACACACAAGGCCAACAGGTGAATCACAAATGAATAACATTACATGTGTTTTGGTGCTGATGCGATGCCAGATATGTAGGCCCTACATCCTGACAACTGGCGGACTGTGTCAGAAAACATGCCCATTTGACCATTCTCTGCTGGCAGCAAGCTATCTGTGCTCAACCAGCCCGTGCTTGTAAGCTTCATTAGAAGTGATTCTGCTTTGGAAATCATTGATTAAGTCATATGAACTATGCCAAGAGTTAAACTGGAAACCAATTTAAGATCAACAGCTGGATGTATCTCTGCATGAGTTATAAGCAACAAATATAATTACACAGGATCCTGGTTCATGTCAGCAAAAGGAATTTTTACAGGTATTGTACTTCTTTGATGAGAAAGGCATCATGGAGAGAACCAAACCTTGCTGTCTCCTCATGTTGACACCCTGACCAATCAGAGTCCACCTATCTGGTCTGAGAATTAAGATTGACAGCTAACTGTTTTTGCTGCATCTCCATGGTAATGATGACTCAGCCAATCAGCTTCATCTTCACATTTCATATAAAAAGCTTCAACTCCTTGTACAATATTTTCAAAACAGGAGAACAGGTTTCCACCTGTATGTGACATAATTTGCTTGAAATGCTGGGATTACAGTTTGGGATAAGGTTGATCACCTTTGTTGCCTTAGAAATTCACCTTAAACAGAACAGCTAGAAATTTGGTGAGTTACGTGAATCTCTTTCCAAAAGTTTAAATTTGTTTGACTTTGAGACATAGCTTTAATAAACATTCATTAGTGCACAATACCAATCTATTCTACAGCCCAGCTTGGTAACCTGTCCTTTTAAAAAATCACCACAATTACAGAAATACTGTTAAGTTCAGAGACACAGTAAAAACAACCAATTTCTTGCTCTACAACAAAACTATTCTGGGAGAAAGTGAGGACTGCAAATGCTGGAGATCAATGTCAAAAAGTGTGGTGCTGGGAAAGTGTGGTGATGGTCTTGAGGAAGAGTTTATGATGGAAACATTGATTCTCCTTCTCCTCGGATGCTGCCTGACTGGCTGTACTTTTCCAGCACCACACTTTTTGAACAAAACTATTCCGTATAAATTCCACAATTTACACCCCACAGGACCTCAAGTAGTAATCAATGTCATGTTACAGTGCAGAAGGTGATATTTCTGTTTCTGTTCCAGTTTGTTAAATGTTATTTTTTAAATTCATTTATGGGATGATGGTGTTGTTGTCTAGGCTAGTGTTTATTGCCCATCCCTAATGGTGCAAAGAGCAGTTAAGATTCCACCAATTGCTGTGGGTCTGGAAAAACATGGAGATCAGATCAGGTAAAGATGGCAATTTCTTTTCCTAAAAGCCATTCGTGAACAAGATGGGTTTTTCCAATCAACAGCAATGGACTCATGGCCACGATTACTCTCATGCTTGCAGATTTTTCTAAAATTCACATTCCACCATCTGCCATGGCAGGATTTGAACCTGAGTCCCTAGCACATTACCTGGGTCTCTGGATTAACAGTCCAACAATAACACCACTGTGTCATCGCCTGATCTGCAATATTAGATTATATAGAATAACATTTACTGTCCATATTGCAATGAACAGCAGTCCTTGTGTATGCTATGCTAAACAGTAATTTCTAAGTATATGAAACAGAAGAGAAGTCCCTGTGTGTATTACAGAGAGTAGCAGTTCCTGTCTGCATTATAGCGAAGAGCAGATATTGTGAATATTGCAGAGAATATTAGTTCCCGTGTATTTTCTAACCTTTTCTAGTTTCACAATATGCTCCGAAGAGGAAGGAAACCAGAATTGCACACAATAATCCAAAAGTGGCTTAACCAATGTCCCGTACAGCTGCAATATGACCTTCCAACTCCTATATTCAATGCTCTGTCCCATAAAGGAAAATATACCAGACGCCTTCTTCACTCTCCTATTTACCTGCGACTCCACTTTCAAGGAAGTATGAACCTGCACTCCAAGGTCTCATTGGACACTCCCCAGGACCTTACCATTAAGTGTATAAATCCTGTCCTGATTTTCCTTTCTAAAATGCAGTATCTCTCATTTACCTGAATTAAACGTCATCTGTCGCTCCTCAGCCCATTGGCCCATCTGACCAAGATCCCATTATACTCTGAGGTAACCTTCATCGCTGTGCACTACACCTCCAATTTTGGTGTCATCTGCAAACTTAGTAACTATACATCCTAGATTCACATCCAAATAATTCATATAAATGAGAAAAAGAAGTGGACCCAGCGCCGGTCCTTGTGGCACCCCACTGGTCACAGGGCTTCAGTCTGAAATGCAAACCTCCACCACCACCACCATCTGCTTTCTACTTTCAAACCAATTGTGCATCCAAATAACTAGATTTCCCTGTATTCCATGTGACCTAATCTTGCTAACCAGGCGACCATGTCAAAGCTTGTCAAAGCCTTCATTAATCCTCTTTTTACATAGAACTTAGAACAATACAGCGCAGAACAGGCCCTTCGGCCCTCAATATTGTGCTGACCTGTGAACTATTCTCAACTCCTCCCCCCCTACATTAGCCCATCATCATCCATGTGTTTATCGACAGATTGTTTAAATCTCCCCACTGTGGCTGAGTTAACTACATCGGCAGGTAAAGCATTCCATGCCCTTACCACTCTGAGTAAAGAACCTGCCTCTGACAGCTACCTTAAATCTATCACCCCTCAATTTGTAGTTATGCCCCCTCGTACAAGCTGACATCATCATCCGAATAAAAAGACTTACATTGTCTACCCTATCTAATCTCCTCTGCTCATCTTGTATGTCTTTATCAAATCCCCTCTTAGCCTTCTTCTTGCAAATGAGAATAGACCCAAGCTTCTCAGCCTTTCCTCATAAGACCTTCCCTCCAGACCAGGCAACATCCTGGTAAATCTCCTCTGCACCTTTTGCAATGCTTCCACATCCTTCCCAAAATATGGCGACCAGAACTGTACACAATATTCCAAGTGCGGCCACACTAGCATTTTGTATAGTTCCAGCATGATATTGTGGCTCTGGAACTCAATCTCTCTACCAATGAAAACTAACACACCGTATGCCTACTTAACAGCACTATCAACTTGGGTGGCAATTTTCAGGGATCTATGTGCATGTACTCCAAGATCCCTCTGCACATCCACACTACCAAGAAGATTTCCATTGACCCAGTACTCTGCCTTCCTTTTATTCTTCCCAAAGTGCATCACGTCACATTTAACTGCATTGAGCTCCATTTGCTACCTCTCAGTCCAATTCTGCAGTTCATCCAAGTCCCCCGCAACCTGTAACATTCTTCCAAACTATCCACTACTCCACCAACTTTCGTGTCATCTGCAAATTTACAAATCCATCCACCTCTGCCTGCATCTAAGTCATTTATAAAAATGACAAACAGCAGTGGTCCCAAAACGGATCCTTGTGGTACACCACTAGTAACCGGACTCCAGGCTGAATATTTTCCATCAACCACCACTTGCTGCCTTCTTTCAGAAAGTCAGTTTCGAAACCAAACTGCTAAATCACCCTCAATTCCATATCTCTGCAGTTACTCCAACAGCCTACCATGTGGAACCTTATCAAAGGCTTTACTTATCAAATGTCCAGTGACTCGTAGGCAGTGAGGTGGAAACTGGAGACTGTAAGGATCATGAAGATAGCATTAATAAGGGGAAGAGTAGGCAGAGAGCAGATGAACATAAAATAACTGGTGGCCTGAAGTGCACCTACTTTAATGCAAGGAGTATAGTGTGTAAGGCAGATGCACTTAGAGCTTGGATTGGTGCCTGGGAGTATGACGTTATTGCAATCACAGAGACTTGGTTGAAGGAAGGTCATGATTGGCAACTAAATGTTCCAGCATATAGATGCTTCAGACAGGACAGGGAGGGGTGGGGGGGGGGGGGTGTGGGAGTGAAGTTGCATAGCTGGTCAGGGATAATATCACGGCTGTGCTAAAGTATAACACTATGGAGAGCTTGAATAGTGAGGCATTATGGGTGGAGCTGAGAAATAAGAAGGGTGCAGTTACATTGTTGGGGCTGTATTACAGGCCTCCCAACAGTGAACGTCAGATAAAAATAACAAATAGGTAAACAAATTATGGCAAGATGTAGAGGCAACAGGGTAGTGGTGATGGCAGATTTTAATTTTCCCAACATTGACTGGGATACATTCTGCATCAGAGGTCTGGATGGAGTAGAATTTGTAAGAAGCATCCAGGAGAATTTTCTCGAGCAGTATGTCAATAGTCCGACGAGGGAAGAGACCAGATTGGACCTGGATTTGGGCAATGAGCCAGGCCAGTTGGTAGAAGTTGCAGTGAGGGATTTCTTTGGGAACAGTGACCGCAATTTTGTAAGTTTTAGAATACTCATAGATAACGATGAGAGTGGTCCCAAGGGTCGAGGCCAATTGTATCAAAATTAGGCAGGAGTTGGGAAGTGTGGTTTGGACACAACTATTGGAAGGGAGGTCCACATTTGATATGTGGGAGCCTTTCAAAGATAGTTTAAAGATAGAGCAGGATAGGCATGTCCCATTGAATGCAAAGGGTAGGAAAGGCAAGATTCATGAACCGTGGATAACAGGAGAAGTTGTATGACTAGCCAAGAGGGAAAAAGGAAGCTTATATAGAACAGAGTGGGCCCTAGAGGAATATTGGAAGAGTAGGACCAGTCTTAGACAAGGAATTAAGCGGGCTAAAAGGGGTCATGAAATAACTTTAGTGAGCAGAATTAAGGAGAATTCCAAAGCTTCAGACAGGACAGGGAGGGGGGGGGGGCGTGTGGGAGTGAAGTGAGAGAAGGGTTGGTGAGGGGTGTGAGAGAGCGGGGTGAGAGAGCGGGGTTGAGATAGAGAGGTGTTGAGAGAGAGAAGGGGTTGAGAAAACGACTGGGGGTGAGAGACAGGGGTTGCGAGGGGTGAGAGAGAGTTAGTAGGGTGTGAGAGAGAGGGGGTAAGAGAGGGGTGCAGTGAGAGAGAGGGGCTGAGAGAGACATGGGGTGCAAGAGAGGGTGGGTGAGAGTAGGAGGGGCTGAGAGAGAGATGGGCTGGGAGAGATGGGTGAGATGGGGAGTGTGTGAGAGAGGAGGGATGAGAGTGGGAGGGGGAAAGAGGGACGGGATGAGAGAGGGGGGGTGAGAGAGAGGGGAGAAAGAGGGGGGAGAGAGGAAGGGTGTGAGAGAGGGAGGGTGGGAGAGAGAGGGTGTGAGAGAGAGAGGTGAGAGAGAGGGGGAATATGCAGGTAACTGTAGAAAGGATTGGTTCACTAAAGGATAACGAAGGAAGGCTGTGTGTCAAACCTGAGAGAATGGGTGAGATTCTGAATGATTATTTTGCATCAGTGTTCACGGAGGAGAGGATCATGATGAATGTTGAGATTAGAGATAGAAGTTTGATTAGTCTGAATCACGTTGAAATAAGAAGGGAAGATGTGTTGGGTGTGCTAGAGGTTATTAAGGTGGACAAATCCCCAGGACCAAATGGGATCTATCCAAGATGGGCGGCACGGTGGCACAGTGGTTAGCACTACTGCCTCACAGTGCTAGAGACCTGGGTTCAATTCCCGCCTCAGGCGACTGACTGTGTGGAGTTTGCACGTTCTCCCCGTGTCTGCGTGGGTTTCCTCCGGGTGCTCCGGTTTCCTCCCACAGTCCAAAGATGTGCAGGCCAGGTGAATTGGCCATGCTAAATTGCCCGTAGTGTTAGGTAAGGGGTAAATGTAGGGAATGGTTGGGTTGCGCTTCGGCAGGGTGGTGTGGACTTGTTGGGCCGAAGGGCCTGTTTCCACACTAAGTAATCTAATCTAATCTAAGATTGCTGAGGGAGGTCAGAGAGGAAATAGCTAGGGGCCCTGACAGATATCTTTGTGGCATCCTTAAACACTGGCGAGGTGCTGGAGGACTGGAAGGTTACTCATGTTGTCCCCCTGTACAAGAAGGATAGTAGAGATATTCCGGGTAACTAGAGACCAGTGAGCCTGACGTCAGTGGTGGGTAAGTTGCTGGAGAAGGTACTGAGGAATAGGATCTACTTATATTTAGAAAAGAATGGGCTTATCAGTGATAGGCAACATGGTTTTGTGCAGGGGAGTTCATGCCTTACCAACTTAATCGAGTTCTTTTAGGAAGTGACCAAGTTGATAGATGAAGGAAGGGCTGTTGATGTCTTTTACATGGACTTTCGTAAGGGGTTTGATAAGGTTCCCCATGGTAAACTAACACAGAAAGTGAAGTCACATGGTGTGCAGGGTGTTCTAGCTAGGTGGATAAGGAACTGCTTGAGCAACAGAAGACAGAGAGTAGTCGTTGAAGGGGGTTTCTTGAAATGGAGAAAGGTGTTACACAGGGATCAGTGCTGGAGCCACTGTTCTTTATAATATACATAAATGATCTGGAAGAGGGCACTGTTGGTATGATCAGCAAGTTTGCAGATGTCACAAAGATTGGTGGAATAGCTTTGAATCCTTCCTCGCTGATCTGTAACTCTCCATCGCCTCATCTGAACCATCTTGTCTCATCAACACAAGCCTCCTTCTTCTGGTTAACAAGAGATGCAATTTCGGTAGTAAACCACAGCTCCCTTACCTTATCACTTCCTCCCTGCCTGTCAGGGATATACCTGTCAAGGACACGCAATATCTGTTCCTTCAACCAGCTCCACGTTTCAATTGTCTGCATCCCCTGCATTTTGCTACCCCAATTATATACATCCTAATTCTTGCCTAATTGCATTATAATTGCCCTTGCCCCATCGATAACTCTTGACCTGTGGCATGTACCTGTCCCTTTCCATCGCTAAACTAAACGTAACTGAATTATGGTCACTCTCTCCAAAGTGCTCACCTACAACTAAACCAAACACCTGGCCTGATTCATTACCAAGCATGAGATCTAGTGTGGCCTCCCCACTTGTCGGCCCTTCGACATACTGTGTCAGAAAACACTCCTGTACACACTGGACAAAAACTAATCCATCCGACATACTAGAGTTATAGCATTTCCAGTCAATTTTGGGGAAGTTAAAGTTCCCATAATGACCACCCTGTTCCTTTCACTCTTACCCAGAATAATTTTGCCAATCCTCTCTTCCACCTCCGTGGAACTCTGCAGAGGACTATAAAAAACTCCAAGGAGTGTGACCTCTCCTCTCCAGTTTCTAACCTCAGCCCACACTACCCCAGTAGATGAGTCTTTGTCAAAAATCTTTTCAGCCATCGTTATAATATCCTTGACTAACAAGGCCACACCTCCCCCTCTCTTAACACCATCACTGATCATAATTAAAGATCTAAACCCTGGAACCTGCAACAACTATTCCTCAGCCTGCTCTATCCATGTCTCCAAAATGGCCACAACATCAAATTCCCAGGTACCAATTCCATGCTGCAAGCTCTCCTACCTTATTTCGGATACGTCTGGCGTTGAAGTAGACACACTTCAAACCAGCTTGCTGTTTGCCAGCACATTCCTGTGACTGTGAAATCCTGACCTCCTTACTCTTATCCTCCTGTGCACTGCAACAACACCTCAGGTTCCCATCCCCCTGCTGGGCTAGTTTAACCCACCCGAATAACACCAGCAAATTTCCCACCCAGGATATTAGTAGAAGTGTAGAATGCCCTGTTTGTATACAAGTCCCACCTTCCCCAGAATGAGCCCCCATTATCCAAGTACCTGAAACCTTCCTTCTGCACCATCCCCATAGCCGCATGTTCAGCTGATATCTCTCCCTATTCCTTGTCTCGCTATCACGTGGTACAGGTAACAAACCAGAGATAACAACTCTGTTTATTCTAGCTCTCAGCTTTCAATGTAGCTCCCTGAAATCCTGACTTACATCCCTATCCCTCTTCCCATCTATGTCATTGGTATCTACGTGGATCACGATTTGGGGCTGGTCACCCTCTCCCTTCAGGATCCCAAAGATACAAGACATCACGGACCCTGGTACCTGGGGGGGCAACACACCAACCATGAGTCTCATTCCCAATTTCTTCAAAAAATTCAATTAAGTTTGTGAGACATGATCTCCCATGCACAAAGCCATGTTGACTCCCTAATCAGCCCTTGCTTCATGAAAATTCTATCTGTCCGGAATCTCTCCAACAACTTGCCCACAACTGATGTCAGGCTCACCGGTATATAGTTCCCTGACTTTTCCTGACCACATTTCTTAAACAGTAGCACCATGTTAGCCAGCCTCCAGTCTCAACTGTGACTACCGATGATACAAATATCCCAGCAAGGGGCCCAAGTGATTGGGATCACTTCCCCAGCTTCCCACAGAGTTTGAGGTTACACCTGATAATATCTTGGAAATTTTTCCATTTATATGTTTCAAGACATCAGCACTTCCTCCTCTGTAATATGGGCATTTTTTCAAGATGGCACCACCTACTTCCCCTTATTCTATATTTTCCATGTCCTTCTCCACAGTAAACACTGATGCAAAGTACTCATTTAGTAACTCCCCATCTCCTGCAGCTCCACATATAGGCTGCCATTCTGGTCTTTGAGGGGCCCTATTCTCTCCTGAGTTACTCTTTTGTTGTTAATGTATTTATAAAAACCCTTCTGATTGACCTTATCTCTATTTGCTGAAGCAATGTCATGTCCCCTTTTTGCCGGCCTGATTTCCCTCTTCAGTATATTCCTACTGCCTTTTTACTCTTCGAAGGATTCACTCGATCTCTGCTGTCTGTGCTTGACATATGCTTCTTTCTTTTTCGGAACCAAACCCTCAATTGCTCCAGTCATCCAGCATTCCCTGTACCTCCCAGTCTTACCTTTCACCCTGACAGGAATGTACTGTCTCCGGATTCTCGTTATCTCATTTCTGAAGGCTTCCCATTTTCTAGCCGTCCTTTTACCTGTGAACATCTGCCCCAATCAACTTTTGAAAGTTCTTGCCTGATAACATGAAATTAGCCTTCCTCCAATTTAGAAGTTCAAATTTTAGATCCAGTCTATCCTTTTCCATCATTGTTTTAAAACTCATAGAATTATGGTCACTGGCCCCAAAATGCTCCGCCACTGACACCTTAGTCACCTGCGCTGCCTTATTTCCCAAGAGTAGTTCAGGTTTTGCACCTTCTCTAGTAGATATATCCATACACTAAATCAGAAAACTTTATTGTACACACTTAACAAATTCCTCTCCATCACAGCATCAGGGACCTGGGTTCAATTCCAGCCTTGGGCAACCCTCTGTGAGGAGTTTGCACGTTCTCCCCGTGTCTGCGTGGGTTTGCTCCGGTTTCCTCCTACAATCCAAAGATGTGCAGGTCAGGTGAATTGGCCGTGCTAAATTGCCCATAGTGTCAGGGGTGAATATAGGTTAGGAGAATGGGTCTGGGTGGATTACTCTTTGTAGGGTCATTGTGGACTTGTTGGGCCAAAGGGCCTGTTTCCATACTGTAGGTAATCTAATCTAAGCCCTCAACACTATGGCATTTCCAAAAAGCTGTTTGCAAAGTTAAAATCCCCTAGCATAACCAACCTATTGTTCTTACAGATAATTGAGATCCCCTTACAGATTTGTTTCTCAATTTCCTGCTGACTTTTCGGGGGTCTAGAATGCAATCTCAATGAGGTGGTCATCCCTTTCTTATTTCTCAGTTCCACCAAAATAACCTTCTCTGGAATATCCTCCCTAAATGCAGCACTAATGCTATCGCTTATCAAAAACATGACTCTCCCTCATCCCTTGCACCCCTTTCTACCCTTCTGATAGCATTTATATCCAGGAACATGAAGCTTCCAAGCCTGTCCATCCCTGATCCATGTCTCTGTAATTGCTTTAGAGACCGCAATTTCCCTTCCCACATGGTTAAAGATGCCCTCCAAAGCATCTCGTCCACATCCCGCACCTCCGCCCTCAGACCCAACCCCTCCAACCGCAACAAGGACAGAACGCCCCTGGTGCTCACCTTCCACCCTACCAACCTTCGCATAAACCAAATCATCCACCGACATTTCCGCCACCTCCAAACAGACCCCACCACCAGGGATATATTTCCCTCCCCACCCCTCTCCACCTTCCGCAAAGACCGTTCCCTCCGTGACTACCTGGTCAGGTCCACGCCCCCCTACGACTCACCCTCCCATCCTGGCACTTTCCCCTGCCACCGCAGGAACTGTAAAACCTGTGCCCACACCCCCTCCCTCACCTCCATCCAAGGCCCTAAAGGAGCCTTCCATATCCATCAAAGTTTTACCTGCACATCCACTCATATCATTTATTGTATCCGTTGCTCCCGATGCGGTCTCCTCTACATTGGGGAGACTGGGCGCTGCCTAGCAGAGCGCTTTAGGGAACATCTCCGAGACACCCGCACCAATCAACCAAACCGCCCTGTGGCTCAACATTTCAACTCCCCCTCCCACTCTTCCGAGGATATGGAGGTGCTGGGCCTCCTCCACCGCCGCTCCCTCACCACCAGACGCATGGAAGAAGAATGCCTCATCTTCCGCCTCGGAACACTTCAACCCCAGGGCATCAATGTGGATTTCAACAGCTTCCTCATTTCCCCTTCCCCCACCTCATCCTAGTTTCTAACCTCCAGCAACACAATCCCCTTGACTTGTCCAGACTTGTCCGACCTGCTCAGCTCCTTTTCCACCTATCCACTCCACCCTCTCCTCCCTGACCTATCACCTTCATTTCCTCCCCCACTGACCTATTGTACTCTATGCTACTCTATCCCCACCCCCACCCTCCTCTAGCTTATCTCTCCACGCTTCAGGCTCTCTGCCTTTATTCCTGATGAAGGGCTTTTGCCCGAAACGTCGATTTCGAAGCTTTTCGGATGCTTCCTGAATTGCTGTGCTCTTCCAGCACCACTGATCCAGAAATTCCTATTATCCTAGTCCCATGACCCTAACCATGACCTGAGTTCTTCTGCCTTCCCTGTTAGGCCACTTGCTTTGAAGGATATGCAGTTTGATTTATCAGTCTTGCCATGTTCTCTGCTTTGTTACTTTCTGCCTTGACTATTTGACTCATTCATTTTCCCAAAAGCACCAGTCTCAGACTGATCTCCTTCCTCACTATTTCTCTGGTCCCATCACTCCCAACAAACCTTACTCATTTAAATCCTCCGGAGCAGCTCTAGCAAATCTCCCTGCAAGTATATTAGTCCCCTTCTAATTCATGCACAATCCATCCTTCTTCTACCCCAGAAGAGATTCCAATGATCCAAAAATGTGAACCCTTCTCCCCTGCACCAGCTCTTCAACCGCACATTCATCTGCTCTACCCTCCTATTCCTATCCTCACTAGCTCAGAGCACCAGGAGTAATCCATATATTGCTACTCTGGAGGACCTCCTTTTTAAATTCCTGCCCAACTTTCTAGAAAATCCCTTCAGAATCTCATCCCTTTCCCTTCCTATGCCATTGGTTCCAATGTGAGCAATGGCCTCCCGCTGGTCTCTCTTCCTTTTGAGAACAGTCTGCACCCTCTCTGAGATATCTTTGATTTTGCTATCAGGGAGGCAATGCCCATTCTGATTTTTCACAGCTGGCACAGAAACATCTGTCTGTGCCTCTGACTAGAGAGTCCCCTTTTACATTCGATCACTTGGAACCCGACATACCCCTTATTACATTAGAGCCTGACTTGTTACCAGAAACCTGGCTGTTCATGCTGCATTCTCTGACTGTCCACCACCCCCTACATTTTCCAGCATACTCGTTTGAAACAGGGATAGCCACAGTACACTCCTGCACTACCTGCCTACCCCTTCCACCTTTCCTGAAGTTAACACATCTACCTGACTGTATCTGTGGCTTTTCTCTCATCCTATAAGTGCTATCCATCACACCCCATATCTCTTGTAAATTCCTCACTGCCTCTAACTGTCACTCCAATCGATCCATGCAATATAATAGGACATGCAAACAAAGACACTTACTACTACATAATCATCAGTAACGTGGAAACTCTCCCTAATCTCCCACATCCAACAGGAACAGCATATCACTCCAATAAACACCATTCTTGCACCTTCACAATCTACAGACCCAGAAAACAGTGTTGTATTTTTGCTCTAAAAAACAGTGCTCCACACTAACTTAGTCTTAGGGTTTATACTTTTGAAATATAATCAAGAGACAGATTTCAATAAAATATATAATCAAGAAAGAGCCCACTCTCCTCACTCCTGCAGACTTACAGCAAGGTTACATGTTAAAATCTGCGCAGTTCTCTGTTCCTGTGGCAGTGAGCTCCCCACACAGGTTCCTCCAAGGTTAGCTGTGAATTTCACTGTTTGTTCATTTTTCCTGGACGCTCTCCAATGTCCAGGGATAGGAGCTGAAAATGTGTTGCTGGAAAAGCGCAGCAGGTCAGGCAGCATCCAGGGAACAGGAGAATCGACATTTCGGGCATAAGCCCTTCTTCAGGAGGGCTGAAGAAGGGCTTATGCCCGAAATGTCGATTCTCCTGTTCCCTCGATGCTGCCTGACCTGCTGCGCTTTTCCAGCAACACATTTTCAGTTCTGATCTCCAACATCTGCAGACCTCACTTTCTCCTCAATGTCCAGAGATACATGAACACAAACAGCCAAGGCAGTTACTGTGTAGATTCCCTGCTGTGTCAGTTAGCACTGTAGGTTTCTTTCTTTCTCTGCCTCACTGACCATGTGACACTGACTTTTGTCTGTCTTTCTCCATTTTAAAAGTGCCCTTGTTTTGACATTTTTTTTCTCCAAAGTCCAAAACAATACAATAGCATATTAAACAGTAATTGCTGCTCCTGGAATTTGAGGAAATCACCCCCAACACCTAAAATACCACAAAAGAAGGAGCAATTCTTACAGTTTTCCATCCCCCATCTTGCCAGGCTCAGTGTGAGAATGATTACAGTGACAACTATACTGACTGGGAGGTGTGTAAATAAAGACATGCTTATTTTGAGACTGTTTCCAGTAACATTACACTGATTTGGAGGTGTGTAAATGAGCTGAAAAATGTATTGCTGGAAAAGCGCAGCAGGTCAGGCAGCATCAAAGAAACATCAATTCTCCTGCTCCTTTGATGCTGCCTGACCTGCTGCACTTTTCCAGCAACACATTTTTCAGCTCTGATCTCCAGCATCTGCAGTCCTCACTTTCACCTAAGTGTGTAAATGAGGCCAAGCTTGCTGTGAGACTATTTACACTGATGTTATAATGACTAAAAATTAAGCGAATGAGTCCAGGTTCAGTGTGAGGCTGTTTGAGGTGACATTATACTGACTGAGAATTGTGCAACTGAGGCCATGCTCACTGTGAGACTGTTCAGAGTAACATTATACTGACTGGGGAGTATGTAAATGTGCCAGGCTCAGTGTGAGAGTGCAAACAGTAATGTTACACTGATTGGGAAGTCTGTAAATTAAGCCACACTCATTTTAAGACTGTTTAAAGCGACATTATACTGACGAGGAGTTATGTAAATGTGTCCAGTCTCAAGGCTAGACTGTTTACTGTGACTTTCTACTGGCTGGGAAGTGTGCAATTAAGATACAGACCATTTACAGTGACATTATACACTGATGAAAAATGTGTTGCTGGATAAGCGGAATCCTGAAGAAGGGCTTATGCCCGAAATGTCGATTCTCCTGCTCCTTGGATGCTGCCTGACCTGCTGCGCTTTTCCAGCAATACATTTTTCAGCTCTGACCTCCAGCATGTGCAGTCCTCACTTTCTCCTAGTGACATTATACAGACTCTGAATTGTGTATGCTCACTGTAAGACTGTTCATAGTGACATATTAGTGACTGGGAGATGTGTAAGTGAAGCCAGGCTATCATTGAGACTTTTTGGTGTGACATTATACTGAGTGGGAGGTATGTATATTAAACCACACTCAGTGTAAGACTGTTTACAGTGGCATTATACTAATTAGGAGGTGTGTAAATTAAGCTAGGCTCAGTGTGAGACGGTTTACACTAAAAGTGTACTGATTGTAAATGAGGCCTGGATCACTGTGGGATTGCTGACAGCGACATTATACTAACTGACAGGTTTGTAAATGTGTCCAATCTGAGTGTGAGACTTCTTAATGTGACTGTCTACTGACTGTGAGGTGTGCAAATAAGGCTGAGTAGTGTGAGACTGTTTACAGTGACAGGATACTGACTGGGAGGTGTGTAAATGTGCTGAAAATGTATTGCTGGAAAAGCGCAGCAGGTCAGGCAGCATCCAAGGAGCAGGAGAATCGACGTTTCGGACATGAGCCCTTCTTCTCCTGCTCCTTGGATGCTGCCTGACCTGCTGCGCTTTTCCAGCAACACATTTTCAGCTCTGATCTCCAGCATCTGCAGTCCTCACTTTCTCCTGTGTAAATGTGGCCATGCTCAGGGGCAGGACTGTTAGTGGTGACATTATACTAACTGGGAAGTGTGTAAATGAGCCAGACTGACTGTGAGACAGCTTACAGTGACATTATACTGCCTGGGAGCAGTGTAAATGTGGTCAAGCTCAGTGTGAGACGGTTTCCAGTGACACTGTACTGACTGGAGATGTGTCCGTAAGGTCAAACCCACTGTGAGAATGATTGCAGTGACTTTTCTGACTGCAAGTTGTGTAAATGAGGCCAGCTCAGTGAGAGCCTGTTTACAGTGACATTGTACTGACTGGCAGATGTGTAAATGAGATCGGGCTCACCGTGAGACTGTGTTTAGGGGTGTGACGTTATACTGATTGAGAGGTGTGTAAGTGAAACAGGTTCAGTGTGAAACTAGTTACAATGACATTATACTGATGGGGAGGTGTGTAAATTTTGACAGGCCCACTGTGAGACTGTTTACAGTGACTTGCTACTGACTGGGAGGTGTATACACAAGACCATGCTCAGTGTGAGAGTGTGAACACTGACAGTATACTAATTGGGATGTGTGTAACTGAGGCTGAGATGAATGCGAGACTGTCTGACGTGAGACTCTATGTGAGGAATAAAAGGACGACGAGGGTCGGAATAGGGCCAGTCCAAGACTGAAGTGGGAAGTTGTATGAGCACCCTGTGGCGATTTCGATTCGGTTATCAATCAGGAAAAGGAGAATATTGTTGATGAGAAGACTGAGATACAGGCTATTAGATGAGAAAGAATTGAGGTTAGTAAGGAGTAGGTGTTATCAGTTCTAGAATGTGTGAAAGTAATTAACTCCCCTCTGCCGTACAGGATTTATCTGAGGGTTCTCTGGGAAGTGAGGGAGGACGTGGTGGAGCCTTTGGCCTTGTACTTTGAGTTGTTATTGTCTACAGGTTTTGTACCAGAGGACTGTAGGATTGCAAATGTTGTGTCCTCGTACAAGGAGGGAAGCAGAGATGACCCAGACAATTACAGACCAGTGACCCTTACATCTGTTGTAGGAAAAGGTATGGAAAAGTTTATAAGAGATAGGATTTATAATCATCTAGCAAGCAACAATTTGATTGGAGATAGTCAACATGGTTGTGTCAAGTGCAGGTCATGTCTCATAAACTTCATTGAGTTTTTTGAGAAGATAACCAAGCAAGTGGATGAGGGTAAGGCAGTTGATGTGGTGTACATGGACATCAGTAAAACCTTTGATAAGGTTCCACATGGTAGTCTATTGGACAAAATGCACAGACATGGGATTGAAGGTGATTTAGCAGTTTGGATTAGAAATTAGCTTTCTGTAAGAAGGCAACAAGTGGTGTTTGATGAAAAATATTCAGCCCCGGATTCTGGTTACTCATGGTGTGCCTCATGGATCTGTTTTGGGACCATTTCTGTTTGTCATTTTTATAGATGACTTGGAGGCAGGCATAGGTGGATGGGAGAGTAAGTTTGCAGATGATGGTGGAGTGGTGGACAGTGTGGAAGAATGTTGCAGGTTGCAGGGGGACTTGGATCAACTGCTGAATTGGGCTGAGAGGTGGCAAATGGAGTTCAATGTAGATAAATGTGAGGTGATTCACTTTGGGAGGAATAACTGGGTCAATGGAAAGCTTCTTAGTAGTATGGATGTGCAGAAGGATCTTGGTGTCCATGTACATAGATCCCTGACAGTTGCTATCCAGGATGATAGTGCAGTTAAGAAGGCATACGGTGTGTGAGGTTTTATTGGTAGAGGAATTGAGTTCTGGAGCAGTGATGTCACTGCAACTGTACAAAACACTGGTGTGGCCATACTTGGAACATTGTGTACAGCTCTGGTCACCCCATTACAGGAAGGATGTGGTAGCATTGGGAAAGATGCAGAAGAGATTTAACAAGATGTTGTCTGGTCTAGAGTGAAGGTCTGATGATGAAAGGCTGAGGGACTTGAGTCTGTTCTCATTGAAGAGAAGAAGGCTAAGAGGGGATTTAATAGAGACATACAAGATGATCAGAGGATTAGATAAGGTGGACAATGAAAGTTGTTTTCCTAGAATGTTGACATTGGCTTGTACGAGGGGGCACAGCTGCACAATGAGGGATGTCAGAGACAGGTTATTTTCTCAGAGAGGTAAGGGTGTGGATGCCCTGCCATGCCAATGTGGTTCCCTCAGCCACATTAAGGCATATAAATGGTCTTTGGTTAAGCACATGGATGATGATGGGATATTGTAGGGGGATGGGATTAGACTAGTTCACATGTTGATGCAACATGGAGAGCTGAAGGGCCTGTTCTATGTTATATTGTTCTATGTTCACAGAGACATTATATTAACTGGGAAGTGTGCAACTAAAGCTAGGTTCACTGCTTTTTATTGACTGTTTACTGTGACATTATACTGACGTGGAGGTGTTTGTCAATGAGGTGAGGCTCAGTGTGGGACTGTTTACAATGACGTTATGCAGAATGGAAGGAGTGTAAATGAGACCAGGGTCAGTGTTTTACTGTTTACAGTGACATTTCTGACTTGGAGTTGTGTGAATGATGTCGCATTCAGTGTGAGACTGGTTACAGTGACATTATACTGACTGGGAGGTGTATAAATGAGGCCAGACTCAGTGTGAGTCTGTTTATAGTGACAGTATACTGGCTGAGAGATGTGAAGGAGTCCAGGGTAAGTGTTGGACAGTTTACAATGATTTTATGCTGACTGGGAGTTGTGTAACTTAAGCCACACTCAGTGTGAGACTGGTTCCAGTGAAATAATACTTACCGGGAGGATTTTAAATGAGGGCAGGGTAACTGGGTGACTGTTTACAGTGACATAATAATGACTGGTTGGTGTGTAAATGAGGAGAAAGTGAGGACTGCAGATGCTGGAGACTAGAGCTGAAAATGTGTTGCTGGAAAAACACAGCAGGTCAGGCAGCATCCAAGGAACAGGAGAATCAACATTTCGGGCATAAGCCCTTCTTCAGGAATGAGGAAAGGCTAAGATAAAAGGTAGGGAGGAGGGACTTGGGGGAGGGGCGTTGGAAATGCAATAGGTGGAGGGAGGTCAAGGTGAGGGTGATAGGCCGGAGTGGGGTGGGGGCGAAGAGGTCAGGAAGAAGATTGCAGGTTAGGAAGGCGGTGCTGAGTTCGAGGGATTTGAGTGAGACAAGGTGGGGGTAGGGGAAATGAGGAAACTGGAGAAATCTGAGTTCATCCCTTGTGGTTGGAGGGTTCCTAGGCGGAAGATGAGGCACTCTTCCTCCAACCATCGTGTTGCCATGGTCTGGCGATGGAGGAGTCCAAGGACCTGCATGTCCTTGGTGGAGTGGGAAGGGGAGTTGAAGTGTTGAGCCACGGAGTGGTTGGGTTGGTTGGTCCGGGTGTCCCAGAGGTGTTCTCTGAAACGTTCCGCAAGTAGGCGGCCTGTCTCCCCAATATAGAGGAGGCCACATCGGGTGCAGCGGATGATGTGTGTGGAGGTGCAGGTGATTTTGTGGCGGATATGGAAGTGTCCCTTGGAGCCTTGGAGGGAAGTAAGGGGGGAGGTGTGGACGCAAGTTTTGCATTTCTTGCGGTTGCAGGGGAAGGTGCCGGGAGTGGAGGTTGGGTTGGTGGGGGGTGTGGATCTGACGAGGGGGTCACGGAGGGAGTGGTCTTTTCGGAACGCTGATAGGGTAGGGGAGGGAAATATATTGCTGGTGGTGGGGTCCGTTTGGAGGTGGCGGAAATGACGGCGGATGATACGCTGTACATGGAGGTTGGTGGGGTGGTAGGTGAGGACCAGTGGGGTTCTGTCCTGGTGGCGATTGGAGGGGCGGAATTAAAGGGCGGAGGAGCGGGAAGTGGAGGAGATGTGGTGGAGGGCATCATCGACCACGTCTGGGGGGAAATTGCGGTCCTTGAAGAAGGGGGCCATCTGGGTTGTACGGTTTTGGAACTGGTCCTCCTGGGAGCAGATGCGGCGGAGACGAAGGAATTGGGAATATGGGATGGTGTTTTTACAGAGGGCAGGGTGGGAGGAGGTGTAGTCTAGGTAGCTGTGGGTGTCGGTCGGTTTATAGTAAATGTCCGTGTTGATTCGGTCACCCGAGATAGAAATGGAAAGGTCTAAGAAGGGGAGGGAGGAGTCTGAGACGGTCCAGATGAATTTGAGGTCGGGGTGGAAGGTGTTGGTCAAGTGGATGAACTGTTCAACCTCCTCGTGGGAGCATGCGGCAGCGCCGATACAGTCATCGTTGTAGCGGAGGAAAAGGTGGGGGCTGGTGCCAGTGTAACTGCGGAAGATGGACTGTTCCAAATATCCTACAACGAGGCAGGCATAGCTGGGGCCAATGCGGGTGCCCATGGCTGCTTCTTTGGTTTGGAGGAAGTGGGAGGATTGGAAAGAGAAGTTGTTCATGGTGAGGACCAGTTCAGTCAGTCGATGGAGGGTGTCAATGGAAGGGTACTGGTTGGTACGGTGGGAAAGGAAGAAGCGGAGGGCTTCGAGTCCTTCGTGAGAGGGGATGGAGGTGTACAGGGACTGCCTGTCCATGGTGAAGATAAGTCGTTGGGGACCGGGGAAACGAAAATCATGGAGGAGGTGGAGGGCGTGGTTGGTGTCCCGAACGTAGGTGGGGAGTTCTTGGACTAAGGGGGACAGGACCGTGTCGAGGAATGCAAAGATGAGTTTGGGTGGGGCAGGAGCAGGCTGAGACAATGGGTCAGCCAGGGCAGTCAGGTTTGTGGATTTTGGGCAGGAGGTAGAAACGGGCGGTGCGGGGTTGTGGGACTATGAGGTTGGAAGCGATGGTTGGGAGATCCCCTGAGGTGATGAGGTTATTAATGGTCTGAGAGATGACGGTTTGGTGGTGGGATGTGGGGTCATGGTCAAGGGAGTAGTAGGAGGAGGTGTCCGCGAGCTGGCATTTAGCCTCAGTGGTGTAATGGTCGGTGCGCCAAACTACTACCGCGCCTCCCTTGTCTGCTGGTTTGATAGTGAGGTTGGGGTTGGAACGGAGTGAGTGGAGGGCTGCATGTTCCGAGGGTGAGAGGTTGGAGTGGGTGAGAGGGGTGGAGAAGTTGAGGCGGTTAATGTCGCGGCAGCAGTTGGCTATGAAGAGATAGAGGGCGGGTAATAGGCCAGCACGGGGTGTCCAGGTGGATGGGGTGTGTTGGAGGCGGGAGAAGGGGTTGTCAGAGGGTGGGTGAGAATCTTGGTTGAAGAAGTAGGCGCGGAGGAGAAGGCGGCGGAAGAATTGTTTGATGTCTCGCCGCTTGTTGAACTCGTTAATCCAAGAGCGTAGGGGAATAAAGGTGAAGCCTCTGCTGAGGACTGATCTTTCATCCTCAGAGAGGGGTAGTTCTGGAGGGATGGTGAAAACATGGCAGGGCTGGGAGCTAGAACCTGGTGTGGGGCTAGAGCTGGGAGTAGGGGTGGGGTTGGGCGTGGGGGCAGGGACGGAGATCGGCGTGTAGGCGGAGTTGGGCATGGTGACGGAGATCGGCGTGGGGGTGGGGTTAGATGTGACGGAGATCGGCGTGGGGGCGGGGTTAGACGTGGTGACGGAGATCGGCGTGGGGGCGGGGTTAGACGTGGTGACGGAGATCGGCGTGGGGGCGGGGTTAGGCATGGTGACGGAGATCGGCGTGGGGGCGGGGTTAGGCATGGTGACAGAGATCGGCGTGGAGGTGGAGTTAAGCATGGTGACGGAGATCGGCGTGGGGGCGGGGTTAGGCATGGTGACGGAGATCGGCGTGGGGGCGGGGTTAGGCATGGTGACAGAGATCGGCGTGGAGGTGGAGTTAAGCGTGGTGACGGAGATCGGTGTGGGGGCGGAGACACATGCGGCGTTGTGATCGTGCAGGTTGGTGATGTCACTGGAGACGGAAGTGGCTGTGGCGACGACAGAGACAGTATTATTCCCGATAGCCGCGGAGACCGCGAATCTGTCGGCGATGGTCTTCCTGGCGATCATGGAGGCAGTTGTCTGGGCGGCGATCACGGAGGCTGCGAGGTCGGTGTGGGTGGAAGTGACGTCATGGTCCGCGGCGGCGGTTGTTGCCGCGGCGCTGTAGCGGCCACGTGGTTAATGGTGCTAGACTGATTTCGGAGGCCGATGGAAGATTCTGGAACAGTTGAGGAACCCAGAGTGTGGGGGTAAGTACATGAAAGTTTTTGGTACTTACTGTCTTTAATTTCCGATATGGCTAGGAAGAAGTGTTTGTTTAGTGTATGGATTCTTCTGTGGATGAAGAACAGTAGAGGTCCTTTGCAGGTCTGTGAGAGTGTTGTCCTGAGCTGGGGTGGGTCTCGTTGCAGGGAATGTAGGTAGCGGCGCATGGCTGCAAGCATGGAGCGGAGGATCTGGAGGGAGGTCTGTTGCTGGAGGCTTCGGATTTGTTGTAGGTCTGTTGCTGGAGGCTTCGGATTTGTTGTTTGGGCTTATGCCCGAAACGTCGATTCTCCTGTTCCTTGGATGCTGCCTGACCTGCTGTGCTTTTCCAGCAACACATTTTCAGCTCTGATCTCCAGCATCTGCAGTCCTCACTTTCTCCTCGAAGATTTTAACCTGCTCAAAACCTCTTGCAAGGATGCCTTCCTTGAAGAAGCTCTCTTCCTCTCTCTACAAGAATTTCAGTGAGTCCCTCTCTCACTACATACCCCAGGTCATCTCCTCTGCACAGAAGCTCTTCAGCCACGTTTTCAAACATACTCGCTACCACAGCCACATCTCCTTCCTTAGCACCTGCCTATGGAACTGACTAATCCCGCACGGACTCCGGACTACGTTCCGACCCTCAAAATTTGGACCCAACCAGGACAACCATAACCTCATCACCTCAGGCGATCTCCCATCCACCGTCTCCAACCTCATAGTCCCACAACCCTGCACTGCCCGTTTCTACCTCCTGCCCAAAACCCACAAACCTGACTGCCCCGGCCGACCCATTGTCTCAGCCTGCGCCTGCCCCACCCAAACTCATCTCCGCATACCTCGACACGGTCCTGTCCCCCTTAGACCAAGAACTCCATACCTATGTTCGGGCCACCACCCACACCCTCCACCTCCTCCATGATTTTCGCTTCCCCGCTCCCCAACGCCTTATCTTCACCATGGACATCCAGTCCCTGTACACCTCCATCCCCTCTCACGAAGGACTCGAAGCCCTCCGCTTCTTCATTTCCCGCCGTACCAACCAGTACCCTTCCACTGACACCCTCCATCGACTGACTGAACTGGTCCTCACCATGAACAACTTCTCTTTCCAATCCTCCCACTTCCTCCAAACCAAAGGAGTAGCCACGGGCACCCGCATTGGCCCCAGCTATGCCTGCCTCATCGTAGGATATGTGGAACTGTCCATCTTCCGCAGCTACACTGGCACCAGCCCCCACCTTTTCCTCCGCTACATCGATGACTGTATCGGCGCTGCCTCGTGCTCCCACGAGGAGGTTGAACAGTTCATCCACTTGACCAACACCTTCCACCCCGACCTCAAATTCACCTGGACCGTCTCAGACTCCTCCCTCCCCTTCCTAGACCTTTTCATTTCTATCTCGGGCGACCGAATCAACACGGACATTTACTATAAACCGACCGACACCCACAGCTACCTAGACTACACCTCCTCCCACCCTGCCCTCTGTAAAAACACCATCCCATATTCCCAATTCCTTCATCTCCGCCACATCTGCTCCCAGGAGGACCAGCTCCAAAACCGTACAACCCAGATGGCCTCCTTCTTCAAGGACCAGACGTGGTCGACGATGCCCTTCACCGCATCTCCTCCACTTCCCGCTCCTCCGCCCTTTAATCCCGCCCCTCCAATCGCCACCAGGACAGAACCCCACTGGTCCTCACCTACCACCCCACCAACCTCCATGTACAGCGTATCATCCGCCGTCATTTCCGCCACCTCCAAACGGCCCCACCGTCAGCGATATATTTCCCTCCCCTCTCCTATCAGCATTCTTTAGAGACCACTCCCTCCGCGACTCCCTCGTCAGATCCACACCCCCCACCAACCCAACCTCCACTCCCGGCACCTTCCCCTGCAACCGCAAGAAATGCAAAACTTGCGCCCACACCTCCCTCCTTACTTCCCTCCAAGGCTCCAAGGGATCCTTCCATATCCGCCACAAATTCACCTGCACCTCCACACACATCATCCGCTGCACCCGATGTGGCCTCCTCTATATTGGGGAGACAGGCCGCCTACTTGCGGAACGTTTCAGAGATTGAAACTTTATTGCTGGAACAGCACAGCAGGTCAGGCAGCATCCAGGGAACAGGAGATTCGACGTTTCGGGCACAGGCCCTTCTTCAGGAATGAGCAGAGAGTGTTCAGCAGGACAAGATAAAAGGTAGGGAGGAGGGACTTGGAGGAGGGGAGTTGGAAATGTGATAGGTGGAAAGAGGTCAAGGTGAGGGTGATAGGTCGGAGTAGGATGGAGGCGGAGAGGTCAAGAAGAAGACTGCAGGTCAGGAAGGCGGTGCCGGGCTGGAAGGATCCGGCTGAGACAAGGTGGGGGGAGGGGGGATGAAGAAACTGGTGAAGTCCAAGTTCATCCCCTGCGGTTGGAGGGTTCCCAGTCGGAAGATAAGACGCTCCTCCTCCGACCGTCGGGTTGTTGTGGTTTGGCGGTGGATGAGTCCAATGACCTGCATATCCTCGGTGGAGTGGGAGGGGGAGTTGAAATGCTGTGCCACAGGTTGGTTGGGTTGGTTCGTCCGGGTGGCCCAGAGGTGCTCTCTGAATCGCTCCGCAAGTAGGCGGCCTGTCTCCCCAATATAGAGGAGGCCACACCGGCTGCAGCGGATGCAGTAGATGATGTGGGTGGAGGTGCAGGTGAATCTGTGGCGGATATGGAAGTTTCCCTTGGGGCCTTGGAGAGAAGTGAGGGGGGAGGTGTGGGCGCACGTGTTGCACCTCCTGCGGTTGCAAGGGAAGGTGCTGGGAGTGGTGGTTGGGTCGGTGGGGGGTGTGGATCTGACAAGGGAGTCGCGGAGGGAGTGGTCTCTACGGAAAGCTGATAGGGGAGGGGAGGGAAATATATCCTTGGTGCTGGGGTCTGTTTGGAGGTGGCGGAAGTGACGGCGGATGATGCGCTGTACATGGAGATTGGTGGGGTGGTAGGTGAGGACCAGTGGGGTTCTGTCCTGGTGGCGGTTGGAGGGGCGGGGCTCAAGGGCGGAGGAGCGGGAAGTGGAGGAGATGCGGTGGAGGGCACCGTCGACCACGTCGGGGGGGAAATTGCGGTCCTTGAAGAAGGAGGCCATCTGTGTTGTACGTATTTTGAACTGGTCCTCCTGGGAGCAGATGCGGCGGAGACGAAGGAATTGGGAGAATGGGATGGCGTTTTTACAGGGGGCAGGATGGGAGGAGGTGTAGTCCAGGTAGCTGTGGGAGTCGGTAGGTTTGTAGTAGATGTCCGTGTTGATTCGGTCGCCTGAGATAGAAACAGAAAGGTCTAGGAAGGGGAGGGAGGAGTCCGAGACTGTCCAGGTGAATTTGAGGTCGAGGTGGAAGGTGTTAGTGTAGTGGATGAACTGTTCAACCTCCTCGTGGGAGCACGAGGTAGCGCCGATACAGTCATCAATGTAGCGAAGAAAAAGATGGGGGGTGGGGCCAGTGTAGTTGCGGAAGATGGATTGTTCCACATACCCTACGAAGAGGCAGGCATAGCTGGGGCCCATGCGGGTGCCCATGGCTACTCCTTTTGTTTGGAGAAAGTGGGAGGATTGGAAAGAAAAGTTGTTCAGGGTGAGGACCAGTTCGGTCAGTCGAAGGAGGCATCTGCAGACATCACTTTCTCCTCGAACGTTTCAGAGAACACCTCTGGGACACCCGGACCAACCAACCCAACCACTCCGTGGCTCAACACTTCAACTCCCCTTCCCACTCCTCCAAGGACATGCAGGTCCTTGGACTCCTCCATCGCCAGACCATGGCAACACGACGGTTGGAGGAAGAGCACCTCATCTTCTGCCTGGGAACCCTCCAATCACAAGGGATGAACTCAGCTTTCTCCAGTTTCGTCATTTCCCCTCCCCCCACCTTGTCACAGTCATATCCCTCGATCTCAGCACCGCCTTCCTAACCTGCAATCTTCTTCCTGACCTCTCCGCCCCCCACCCCACTCCGGCCTCTCACCCTCACCTTGACCTCCCTCCACCTATCGCATTCCCAAAGCCCCTCCCCCAAGTCCCTCCTCCCTACCTTATCTTAGCCTGCTGGACACACTTTCCTCATTCCTGAAGAAGGGCTTATGCCCGAAATGTTGATTCTCCTGTTCCTTGGATGCTGCCTGACTTGCTGCGCTTTTCCAGCAACACATTTTCAGCTCTGGTGTGTAAATGAGGCCAGGCTTATTGTGTGACTTCCTCCAGTGACATTGTACTGGCTGCGTAGTAGCTAAATGAGGCGAGATGCTCTGTGCAATTGTTTACAGTGACAGTGTACTGACTGGGAGGTGTGTAAAGTAAGTCATACTCACTGTGAGAATGCTCACATTGACAGTATACTGACTGAGAGGCGTATAAATGCGACAACACTCAGTGTGAGCCCTTTTTCAGAGACATCGTACTGAATGGGTGTTGTGTATCTGAGGCCACGCTCATCATGAGAGTGTTCACAGTGACATTGTACTGACTGGGAGGTGTATAAATGAGGCCAGACTCAGTATAAATCTGTTTATAGTGACATTACACTGACTGAGAGGTGTGAAGGAGTCCAGGGTAAGTGTTGGACAGTTTACAATGATTTTATGCTGACTGGGAGTTGTGTAAATTGAGCCATGCTCAGTGTGAGCCTGTTGATAGTGACTGTACACAGACTGGGAACTGTGTAAATGAGGCCAGGCTTACTGTGAGAATTTTTACAGTGACATTAGACTGACTGGGAGGTTGTAAATGAGACGAGGCCAGTTTGCAATGACATTATCTTGACTGGGCGGTGTGTAACTTAAGCCAAGCTCAATGTCAGACTGCTTACAGCAGCCTTATACTGACTGGAGATTGTGTAAATGAGGCCATGCTCACTGTGTGATTGTTAAAAGTACATTATACTTATCTGGTGGTGTGCAAATGAGTCCAAGCTCATTTTAAGACTGTGTACAGTGACACTATACTGACTGGGATGTGTGTAAGTGAAGCCAGGTTTAGTGTGAGACTGTTTACAGTGTCAATGTCTGACTGGCAGGTGTGTAAATGAGAGCACGCTCAGTGTGAGACTGTTTACAGTGACATTACACTGATTCAGAGGTGTGTAAATAATGCAGCGCTCACTGTGAGATGGTTTACAGTGACAGTATACTGACTGGGAGGTGTGTACGTGAGGCCAACATGAATGTGAGGCTGCTTAGACTGATGTTATACTGACTGGGAGGTGTGTAAATGGAGGTAAAAACAATGACTGCAGATGCTGGAAACCAGATTCTGGATCAATGGTGCTGGAAGAGCACAGCAGTTCAGGAAGCATCCGAGGAGCAGCAGCAAAATCAACGTTTCGGGCAAAAGCCCTTCATCAGGAATAAAGGTAGAGAGCCTGAAGTGTGGAGAGATAAGCTAGGGGAGGGTGGGTGTGGGGAGAGAGTAGCATAGAGTACAATGGGTGAGTGGGGGAGGGGATGAAGGTGATAGGTCAGGGAGGAGAGGGTGGAGTGGATAGGTGGAAAAGGAGATAGGCAGGTAGGACAAGTCCGGACGAGTCATGGGGACAGTGCTGAGCTGAAAGTTTAGAACTAGGGTGAGGTGGGAGAAGGGAAATGAGGAAACTGTTGAAGTCTACATTGATGCCCTGGGGTTGAAGTGTTCCGAGGGGGAAGATGAGGCGTTCTTCCTCCAGGCGTCTGGTGGTGAGGGAGCTGCGGTGAAGGAGGCCCAGGACCTCCATGTCCTCGGCAGAGTGGAAGGGGGAGTTGAAATGTTGGGCCACGGGGCGGTTTGGTTGATTGGTGCGGGTGTCTCGGAGATGTTCCCTAAAGCGCTCTGTTAGGAGGCGCCCAGTCTCCCCAATGTAGAGGAGACCCGCATCGGGAGCAATGGATAAAAAGCCTGGCTCACACTAAGACTGTTTTCAGTCATTGTAAATGAGGCGAGGCTCTGTTTGAGGCTGTTTATAGTGACTTTGTGGCAATTGGGAGGTGTGTACGGGGGCCACACTCAATGTCAGATGTTTACAGTGACATTATAACATTGACTGGGAGGTGGCACAGTGGTTAGCACTGTTGCCTCACAGCGCCAGAGATCCGGGTTCAATTCCCGCCTCAGGCGACTGACTGTGTGGAGTTTGCACGTTCTCCCCGTGTCTGCGTGGGTTTCCTCCGGGTGCTCCGGTTTCCTCCCACAGTCCAAAGATGTGCAGGGTCAGGTGAATTGGCCATGCTAAATTGTCCGTAGTGTTAGGTAAGGGGTAAATGTAGGGGTATGAGTGGGTTCGCTTCGGCGGGTCGGTGTGGACTTGTTGGGCCGAAGGGCCTGTTTCCACACTGTAAGTAATCTAATAATGTGTGTAAATGATTTCCTGATGAAGGGCTCTTGTCCGAAACGTCGATTCTCCTGTTTCTCGGATGCTGCCTGATCTGCTGTGTTTTTCCAGCACCCCACTCCCAAGCTGTAGAAATGAGGCCCGCTTAGTGTGGGATTGTTTATAGTGACATTATACTGACTGGGAGGTATGTAAATAAAAGCAAAGAACAAAGACAATTTACAGCCCAGGAGCAGGCCCTTCGGCCCTCCAAGCCTGAGCCATTTCAAACCCACAGTCAAAACATTTTGCCCAGTTTCAAAGGATCCCTCTGCTCCCCACCTACTCCTGCATCTGTCCAGATACACCATAAATGAATCTACTGTGCTTGTCTCTACAAACTCTGCACCTACCACCCTCCGTGTAATGTACTTTTCACATTAATGCCCCTTAAACTTTTCACCTCTCACCTTGAGCAGGTGACCTCTCATTATTGAATCCCTCACTCTGGCCAAAAAATTTATCTCTATCCACCTTGTCTATACCCTTCATGATTTTGGACACCTCAATCTCCTTTTGTCTCATGACAACAATCCTAACTGACTCAACCTCTCTTCATAGCTTGCATCTTCCATTCCAGGCAACATCCTCATAAACCTTAGAACATAGAACATAGAAGAATACAGCGCAGTACAGGCCCTTTGGCCCTCGATGTTGCGCCGATCCAAGCCCACCTAACCTATACTAACCCACTATCCTCCATATACCTATCCAATGCCCGCTTAAATGCCCATAAAGAGGGAGAGTCCACCACTGCTACTGGCAGGGCATTCCATGAACTTACGACTCGCTGAGTGAAGAACCTACCCCTAACTTCAGTCCTATATCTACCCCCCCTTAATTTAAAGCTATGCCCCCTTGTAATACCCGACTCCATACGCGGGAAAAGGTTCACACTGTCAACCCTATCTAACCCCCTAATCATCTTGTACACCTCAATCAAGTCACCCCTAAACCTTCTTTTCTCTAATGAAAACAGCCCCAAGTGTCTCAGTCTTTCCTCATACGATCTTCCTTCCATACCAGGCAACATCCTGGTAAACCTCCTCTGCACCCGTTCCAGTGCCTCCACATCCTTCCTATAGTATGGCGACCAAAACTGCACACAATATTCCAGATGCGGCCGCACCAGAGTCTTGTACAACTGTATCATGACCTCAGGACTCCGGAACTCAATTCCTCTACCAATAAAAGCCAGTACGCCATATGCCTTCCTCACCGCACTATTTACCTGGGTGGCAACTTTCAGAGATCTGTGTACATGGACACCAAGATCCCTCTGCTCATCCACACTACCAAGTATCCGACCATTAGCCCAGTACCCCATCTTTTTGTTATTCTTCCCAAAGTGAATCACCTCACACTTAGCTACATTGAATTCCATTTGCCACCTTTCTGCCCAGCTCTGCAACTTCTCTATATCCTGCTGTAACCTGCCACATCCTTCCTCACTGTCAATAACTCCTCCGACTTTCGTATCATCCGCAAACTTGCTCACCCAACCTTCTAACCCCTCTTCCAGGTCATTTATAAAAATGACAAACAGCAATGGTCCCAAAACAGATCCTTGCGGAACACCGCTAGTGACGGCACTCCATGAAGAAACTTTGCCATCAACTACTACCCTCTGTCTTCTTCCATCCAGCCAATTCCTAATCCAAACCTCCAACTCACCCTCAATGCCATATCTCCGTATTTTCTGCAGTAGCCTACCATGGGGAACCTTATCAAATGCCTTACTAAAATCCATATATACCACATCTACCGCTTTCCCCTCATCAACCTCCTTCGTCACCTTTTCAAAGAATTCAATAAGGTTTGTGAGGCACGACCTGCCTTTCACAAAACCATGCTGACTATCCTTGATCACATTATTCCTATCCAGATGTGCATAAATCCTATCCCTTACAATTCTCTCTAAGACTTTGCCCACAACAGAAGTGAGACTCACCGGCCTATAGTTACTAGGGTTATCCCTACTCCCCTTTTTGAACAAGGGAACCACATTTGCTATCCTCCAGTATTCTGGCACTATTCCTGTAGACGACGAGGACATAAAAATCAAGGCCAATGGCTCTGCAATCTCCTCCCTTGCTTCCCAGAGAATCCTAGGATAAATGCCATCAGGCCCAGGGGACTTATCTATTTTCACCTTTTCCAGGATTTCCAACACCTCTTCTCTACATACCTCAAAGCCATCCATTCTACTTATTTGTGACTCAGTATTCACATCGACGACAATGCCCTGTTCCTGAGTAAATACTGAAGAAAAGTATTCATTCAGTGTCTCCCCAATCTCTTCCGCCTCCACACGCAACTTCCCACTACTATCCTTGACTGGACCTATTCCTACCCTAGTCATTCTTTTATTCCTAACATACCTATAGAAAGCCTTAGGGTTTTCCCTAATCCTACCGACTAAGGACCTTTCATGTCCCCTCCTTGCTGCTCTTAGCTCTCTCTTCAGGTCCTTCCTGGCTACCCTATAACTCTCAATCGCCCCAATTGAACCTTCACGTCTCATCTTGAGATAGGCCGCCCTCTTCCATTTAACAAGAGATTCCAATTCCTTATTAAACCACGGCTCCCTCGCACGACCCTTTCCTCCCTGCCTGACAGGTACATAATTATCAAGGACACTCAATAGTTGCTCCTTGAACAAGCTCCACATATCATTTACACTCTTGCCTTGGAGTCTACTTTTCCAAGCCACACATCCTAAGTCATGCCTCACCGCATCATAATTTCCCTGACCCCAGCTATAACTCTTGCCCTGTAGTACACACTTATCCCTCTCCATCACGAGAGTAAAAATCACCGAATTATGGTCACTATCCCCAAAGTGCTCACCTACCTCTAATTCTAACACCTGGCCTGGTTCGTTACTCAGAACCAAATCCAGTATGGCCTCACCTCTTGTTGGCCTGTCTACATATTGTGTCAGGAAACTCTCCTGCACACATTGAACAAACACTGACCCATCTAACGAACTTGAGCTATAGCTTTCCCAATCAATATCAGGAAAGTTAAAGTCCCCCATAACAACCACCCTATTACTGTCACTCATCTCCTGAATCACCTTCCCTATCCTTTCTTCAATGATTCTAGGACTATTAGGAGGCCTGTAAAAGACTCCTAACAGGGTGACCTCACCTTTCCTATTCCTAACCTCAGCCCAAACTACCTCAGATGGCAAGTCCTCATCCATCGTCCTTTCCACCACTGTAATACTATCTTTGACAAGCAATGCCACACCTCCCCCTCTTTTACCCCCACCTCTGACCCTACTAAAACATTTAAATCCAGGAACCTGCAACAGCCATTCCTGTCCCTGTTCTAGCCATGTCTCCGTAATAGCCACAACATCGAAATCCCAGGTACCAACCCACGCTGCAAGTTCACCTACCTTATTTCGTATACTTCTTGCATTGAAGTATACACACTTCAAGCCACTTTCCTGTTTACAGACACCCTCCTTGGAAATTGATGCCATGTTCCTAACCTCCCTACACTCCAGGCCCTGCACCCTGAAGCTACAATCTGGGTTCCCATGCCCCTGCAGAGTTAGTTTAAACCCCCCCAAGAGCACTAGCAAACCTCCCCCCAAGGATACTGGTGCCCCTCAGGTTCAGGTGTAGACCATCCTGTTTATAGAGGTCCCACCGTCCCCAGAAAGAACCCCAGTTATCCAAAAACCGGAATCCCTCCCTCCTGCACCATCCCTGTAGCCACGCATTTAAGTGTTCTCTTTCCCTATTCCTCGAATCTCTATCACGTGGCACGGGTAACAAACCAGAGACAACAACTCTGTTCGTTCTAACTATGAGCTTCCAACCTAGCTCCCTGAAAGCCTGTCTAACATCCTCGGCACTCCTCCTACCTATGTCGTTGGTGCCAATATGGACCACGACTTCGGGCTGCTCCCCCTCCCCCTCCAGGACCCGGAAAACACGATCAGAGACATCACGTACCCTTGCACCTGGGAGGCAACATACCAAACGTGAGTCTCTCTCGTTCCCACAAAACCGCTGCACCCTTCTCTGCACCCTTTCCAATGTGTCCACATCCTTTCGGTAATGTGGTGACCAGAACTGTACAGTGTTCGAAATGTGGCCATAACAAAGTCTTGTACAATTTTAACATGACCTGCCAGCTTTTATACTCAATACCCCATCCAACGAAGGCAAGCATACTATATGCCTTTTTGACCACTCTATCCATCTGTGCAGCCACCTTCAGGGGACAATAGACAATTCACAGATCTCTCTGCCCATCAACTTTTCCCAAGGCTCTTCCTTGTATAGTATAGTTCACTCTGGAGTTGGACTTCCCAAATGCATCAACTCACATTTGCCAAGATTGAACTCCATCTGCCATTTCTCTGCCCACCTCTCCAGTCAATGATCTCTTGTATTCTTTGACAGTCCCCAAAACTTTCTGCTACTACACCAATCTTCGTATCATCTGCAAACTTGCTGATCAGACCAATACTGTATTCTTCCAGACCATTTATGCATTTCACAAACAACATTGATCCCAACATTGATCCCTGTGGAACGCCACTGGCCGACATTCTCCATTTCGAGAAACTCCCTTCAAATACTACTATGTGAGTCCTGTTGCTGAGACAGAAAAGCAGTGCCGGTGACTCTGAGAGAAAACAGCATTGTCAGTGTGTGTGAGAGAGAATAGCAGTACCTGTGTATCAGAGAGATAGTAGCATTCCCAGTGTATCAGAGAGAACAGCAGTGCCTGTGTATCTGAGGGAGAACAGCAGTGCCTGTGTTTCTGAGGGAGAACAGCAGTGCCTGTGTTTCTGAGGGAGAACAGCAGTGCCTGTGTTTCTGAGGGAGAACAGCAGTGCCTGTGTTTCTGAGGGAGAAGAGCATGGCCTGTGTATCTGAGCGAGAATAGCAGTGCCTGTGATTCTGAGAGAGAACAGCAGGGCCTGTGTATCTGAGGGAGAACAGCAGTGCATTTGTATATGAGGGAGAACAGCAGGGCCTGTGTACCTGAGAGAGAAGAGCAGGACCTGTATATCTGAGAGAGAATAGCATACCTGTGATTCTGAGAGAGGACAGTATGGCCTGTGAATCTGAGAGAAGAATAGTGCCTGAGTATCTGAGGGAGAACAGCAGTGCTTCTGTAGTTGAGGGAGACCAACAGTGCCTGTGTATCGGAGAGAGAAGAGCAGTGCCTGTGTATCAGAGAGAGAGGCCAGCAATGCCTGTGTATCAGAGAGAGACCAGCAATGCCTTTGTATCTGAGAGAGAACAGCAGTGCCTCTGTAGCAGGGAGAGAACAGCAATGACTGTATCTGAGATAGAACAGAAGTGTGTTTGTATCTGAGAGAGAACAGCTGTCCCTCTGTCGCAGGGAGGGAACGGCAGTGCTGGTGTATCTGAGAGAGAACAGCAGGGGCTGTGTGTCTGAGAGAGACCAGCAATGCTTGTGTACCTGAGAGAGAAGAGCGGTGCCTGTGTATCGGAGAGAGAGCAGCAGGCCCTGTGTATCTGAGAGAGAAGAGCAGTGTCATTGTATCTGAAAGAGAACAGCAGTGCCTTTGCATCTGAGAGAGAACAGCAGTGCCTGTGTTTCTGAGAGAGAACAGCAGTGGCTGTCTATCTGGGGGAGAATAGCAGTGCCTGTGTATCTGAGGGAGGACATCAGTGTCTGTCTATCTGAGATAGACCCAGCAGTGCATATCTATCTGAGGAGGATCAGCAGTGCTTGTGTATCTGAGAGAGAACAGCAAGGCCTCTGGAACTGAGAGAGAACAGCAATGCCTGATTATCTGAGAGAGAACAGGAGTGTGTTTGTTTCTGAGGGAGTTCAACAGTTCCTCTGTATCTAAAGGAGTTCAGCAGTTCCTGTGTATCTGATAGAGAACAGCATTGTCATTGTATCTGAAAAAGAACAGCAGTTTCTGTATATCTGAGAGAGCTCAGCAGTGCCTCTATAGCAGGGAGAGAACAGCAGTGACTGTGTGTCTGAGAGAGAACAGCAGTGTCTTTTTATGTGAGAGATAACAGCAGCACCTGTGTATCTGAGGGAGAACAGCAGTGGCTGTGGAGTTGAGGGAGTTCTGCAGGTACTGTTTATCTGAGCGAGAACAGCATTGTATTTGTATCTGAGAGTGAACAGCAATGCCTGTGTATCTGAAAGAGAGCAGCAGAGCCTGTGTATCTGAGAGAGAACAGCAGAAGCTCTGCATCTAATAGAGAAAGAAGTCTGTTCTTATCTGAGATAGAACAGCAGCACTTGAGTATCTGAAATAGACCAGCAGTGCCTGTGTATTGGAGAGAGAGCAGCAGGCCCTGTGTATCTGAGAGAGAAGAGCAATGTCATTATATCTGAAAGAGAACAGCAGTGCCTCTGTAGCATGGAGAGAACGACAGTGCCTCTGTATTTGAGAGCGAACAGCAGTGCCTGTGTATCTGAGAGAGAGAGCAGAAGTGCCTGTGTATCTGAGAGCGAACAGCAGTGCCTGTGTATCTGAGAGAGAGTAGCAGAGCCTGTGTATCTGTGAGAGAACTGCAGTAACTCTTTGGCTGTGGGAGAACAGCAGTGACTGTGTATCTGAGAGAGAACAGCAGTGTCTCTGTCACAGGGTGAGAACAGCAGTGCCTGTGTAGCTGAGAGAGAACAGGAGTGTTTTAGTTTGTGAGGGAGTTCAGCAGTTCCCCTGTATCTGAAGGAGTTCAGCAGTTCCTGTGTATCTGAGGAAGTTTAGCAGTGCCTGTGTATCTGGCAGAGAACAGCAGGGCCTGTGTTTCTGAGAGAGGAAAGCAGGGCCTGTGTATCTGAGAGAGAACAGCAGTGCCTGTGTTTCTGAGAGAGGAAAACAGGGCCTGTGTTTCAGAGAGATCAGCTGTGCCGAAGCAGCTGAGGGAGTACAGCATGGCAGTGTATCTGGGAGAGAAGAGGAGTGTCTTAGTTTGTGAGGGAGTTCAGCAGTTCCTCAGCATCTGAAGGAGTGCAGCAGTCCCTGTGTATCTGAGAGTGAGTAGCAGAGCCAGAGCAGCAGATTGAGAACTGCAGTGTCTTTGCATCAGTGACATCATCAGTGCCTCGCAAGCAGGGAGAGAACAGGAGGCCTGTATATCTGAGAGAGAACAGCAGGGCATGTGCATCTGAGAGAGAACAGCAGTGCATTTGCATCTTTGAGGGAACAGCAGTGCCTGAGTAGCTGAGGGAGAACAGCAGTGCCTTTGTATCTGAGAGAGAACAGCCGTGCCTTTGTGTCTGAAAGAACAGCAGTGCCTGTGTATCTGAGAAAGAACTGCAGTGCCTCTGTAGCAGGGTGAGAACAGCAGTGCCTGTGTATCTGGCAGGGAACAGCAGTGCCTGAGTAGCTGAGGGAGAACAGCAGTGCTGCGTTTCTGAGAGAGAACAGCAGTCTTTGGGAATCTGAGAGAGAACAGAGTGTTTTAGTTTCTGAGGAAGTTCAGCAGTTCCAGTGTATCTAAGGGGGTGCAGCAGTGCCTGAGTCCCTGAGGGAGAATGGCAGTGCCTTTGTATCTGAGAGAGAACAGCAGTGCCTCTGTAGCAGGGTGAGAACAGCAGTGTCTGAGTAGCTGAGGGAGAACAACAGTGATGTGTTTCTGAGAGAGAACAGCAGGACTTGTGTATCTGAGAGAGAATAGGAATGTTTTAGTTTCTGAGGGAGTTCAGCTATTCTTCTGTATATGAGGGAGTTCAGCAGTTCCTATGTATCTGAGGGAGATCAGCTGTGCTGTGTATCTGAGAGAGAACAGCAGTACCATTGTATCAGAGAGAGAACAGCAGTGACTGTGTAGCTGTGGGAGAACAGCAGTGACTGTGTAGCTGTGGGAGAACAGCAGTGACTGTGTAGCTGTGGGAGAACAGCAGTGACTGTGTATCTGAGAGACAACAGGAGTGTTTTAGTTTCTGAGGGAGTTCAGCAGTTCCCCTGTATCTGAAGGAGTTCAGCAGTAGCAGGGGTAAGCTGCAGTGACCGGGTCTCTGGCACGAGGTCCAGCTCTGAGGCCCAGAAGGGAAAGGGGGAGAGGAGGAGAGCGCTAGTTATAGGAGACTCTATAGTTAGAGGGACGGACAGGCGAGACTCTCGGATGGTTTGTTGCCTCCCGGGTGCCAGGGTCCAAGATGTCTCGAACCGTATCTTCAGAATCCTTAAGGGAGAGAGTGTGCAGCCAGAAGTCATGGTGCACGTTGGCACCAACGACATAGATAGGAAGAGGGACGGGGAGGTCATTCAGGAAGCTAAAAGCTAGGACGGACAGAGTCGTCATCTCTGGGTTGTTGCTGATGCCACGTGACAGTGAGGCAAGGAATAGGGAGAGAGTGCAGTTGAACACGTGGCTGCAAGGATGGTGTAAGAGGGAGGGCTTCAGGTATTTGGACAATTGGACTGCATCCTGGGGAAGGTGGGACCTGTACAAGCAGGACGGGTTGCACCTGAACCAGAAGGGCACCAATATCCTGGGGGGTAGGTTTGCTAGCACTCTTCGGGGGGATTTAAACTAATTTGGCAGGGGGATGGGATCCGGACTTGTAGTCCAGCAAGTAGGTTAGCTGTTTGTCAGGATGTCCAAGAATGTAGGGAGGCTGTGGAGAAGGTAGCACTGACGGGGAATACTTGCGGACACAGAGATGGGTTCAAGTGTGTATACTTCAATGCAAGGCGTATCAGAAATAAGGTGGGTGAACTTAAGGCGTGGATCGGTACCTGGGACTACGATGTTGTGGCCATCACGGAAACATGGATAGAAGAGGGACAGGAATGGTTGTTGGAGGTTCCTGGTTACAGATGTTTCAGTAAGATTAGGGAGGGTGGTAAAAAAAAGGAGGGGGTGGCGTAGCTAATTTGAAATGGTATAACGGCTGCAGAAAGGCAGTTCGAGGGGGATCTGCCTTTGGAGGTAGTATGGGCTGAAGTCAGAAATAGGAAAGGAGCAGTCACCTTGTTTGGTGTTTACTATAGGCCCCCCAATAGCAGCAGAAATGTGGAGAAACAGATTGGGAAACAGATTTTGGATAGGTGCAGAATCCACAGGGTAGTAGTCATGGGCGATTTCAACTTCCCAATATTGATTGGAAGCTCTTTAGATCAAGTAGATTGGTTGGGGTGGTGTTTGTGCAGTGTGTCCAGGAAGCTTTTCAAACTCAGTATGTAGATTGTCCGACCAGAGGGGAGGCCATATTGGATTTGGTACTTTGTAACGAACCGGGACAAGTGATGGGCTTGTTAGTGGGTGAAAATTTTGGTGATGGTGACCACAATTTTGTGACTTTCACCTTGGTTATGGAGAGAGATAGGTGCGTGCAATAGAGTAGGTTTTACAATTGGGGGAAGGGTAAATACGATGCTGCAAGACAGGATCTGAGGAGCATAAATTGGGAGCATAGGCTGTCAGGGAAGGATGTCGTTGAAATGTGGAACATTTTCAAGGAACAGATACGACGTGTCCTTGATATGTATGTACCTGTCAGGCAGGAAAGAGATGGTCGTGTGAGGGAACCTTGGTTGACGAGGGAGGTTGAATGTCTTGTAAGGAGGAAGAAGGAGGCTTACATAAGGTTGAAGAAACAAGGTTCAGATAGAGCATTGGAGGGATACAGGATAGCCAGGAGGGAGCTGAAGAAAGGGATTAGGAGAGCTAAGAGAGGGCAGGAAAAATCTTTGGCGGGTAGGATCAAGGATAACCCCAAGGCCTTTTATGCGTATGTGAGAAACATGAGAATGACAAGAATGAGGGTAGGTCCGATCAAGGACAGTAGTGGGAGACTGTGTATTGAGTCAGAAGAGATAGGAGAGGTCTTGAATGAGTACTTTTCTTCAGTATTTACAAATAAGAGGGACTGTATTGTTGAAGAGGAGAGTATGAAACGGATTGGTAAGCTAGAGGAGATACTTGTTAGGAAGGAAGATGCGTTGGGCATTTAGAAAAACTTGTGGATAGACAAGTCCCCCCGGCCTGACGAGATATATCCTAGGATTATGTGGGAAACAAGAGAGGAAATTGCAGAGCCGTTGGAAATGATCTTTTTGTCTTCGCTGTCAATGGGGGTGGTACCAGGGGACTGGAGAGTGGCGAATGTTGTGCCCCTGTTCAAAAATGGGAATGGGATAAACCCGGGAATTACAAGCCAGTTAGTCTTACGTCGATGGTTGGCCAAGTAATGGAAAGGGTACTGATGGATAGGATTTATGAGTATCTGGAAAGACACAGCTTGATTAGGGACAGCCAGCACGGATTTGTGAGGGGTAGGTCTTGCCTTACAAGTCTTATTGAATTCTTTGAGGAGGTGACCAAGCATGTGGATGAGGGTAGAGAAGTGGATGTAGTGTACATGGATTTTAGTAAGGCATTTGATAAGGTTCCCCATGGTAGGCTTATGCGGAAAGTCAGGAGGCATGGGATAGTGGGAAGTTTGGCCAGTTGGATAGAGAACTGGCTACCCGGTCGAAGTCAGGGAGTGGTGGTAGATGGTAAATATTCAGCTTGGAGCCCAGTTACAAGTGGAGTTCCGCAGGGATCAGTTCTGGGTCCTCTGCTGTTCGTAATTTTTATTAATGACTTTGAAGAGGGAGTTGAAGGGTGGGTCAGTAAATTTGCAGACGATTCGAAAATTGGTGGAGTTGTGGATAGTGAGGAGAGCTGTTGTCGGCTGCAAAGGGACTTGGATATGATGCAGAGCTGGGCTGAGGAGTTGCAGATAGAGTTCAACCCTGTCAAGTGTGAGGTTGTCCATTTTGGAAGGACAAATAAGAATGCGGAATACAGGGTTAATGGTAGGGTTCTTAATAGGGTGGAGGAGCAGAGGGATCTTGGGGTCTATGTTCATAGATCTTTGAAAGTTGCCACTCAGGTGGATAGAGCTTGTAAGAAGGCCTATGGTGTATTAGCGTTCATTAGCAGAGGGATTGAATTCAAGAGTCGTGAGGTGATGTTGCAGCTGTACAGGACCTTGGAAAGGCCAGATTTGGAGTACTGTGTGCAGTTCTGGTCGCCTCATTTTAGGAAAGATGTGGAAGCTTTGGAGAGGGTGCAGAGGAGATTTACCAGGATGTTGCCTGGAATGGAGAATAGGTCGTACGAGGATAGGTTGAGAGTGCTAGGCCTTTTCCCATTGGAACGGCAAAGGATGAGGGGTGACTTGATAGAGGTTTATAAGATGATTAGGGGAATAGATAGAGTAGACAGTCAGAGACTTTTTCCCTGGTTACAACAGAGTGTTACAAGGGGACATAAATTTAAGGTGAAGGGTGGAAGGTATAGGGGGATGTCGGGGTAGGTTCTTTACCCAGAGAGTGGTAGGGGCATGGAATGCGCTGCCTGTGGGAGTGGCAGTCAGAATCATTGGTGACTTTTAAGCAGCAATTGGATAAGTACATGGATAGGTGCTTAAGCTAGGACAAATGTTTGGCACAACACCACTAGATTAGATTACATTACATTACAGTGTGGAAACAGGCCCTCCGGCCCAACAAGTCCACACCGACCCGCCGAAGTGCAACCCACTCATACCCCTACATTTACCCCTTACCTAATACTACGGGCAATTTAGCATGGCCAATTCACCTGACCTGCACATCTTTGGACTGTGGGAGGAAACCGGAGCACCCGGAGGAAACCCACGCAGACATGGGGAGAACGTGCAAACTCCACACAGTCAGTCACCTGAGGCGGGAATTGAACCCGGGTCTCTGGCACTGTGAGGCAGCAGTGCTAACCACTGTGCCACTCACATCGTGGGCTGAAGGGCCTGTTCCGTGCTGTATTGTTCTATGTTCTATGTTCACACATGGAGAAACAAAACACTGAACTGAGAGAACATATGGATAAACAAACACTGAGCTGAGAGGTAAATTAGAGAAACAAAACACTGAACTGGGAATAGAGATAGAGAAATAACACACTGCACTGAGTATAGACAGAGAAACAACACACTGAACTGCGAGCCCAGATAGAAAAACAACACAAAAAAACATAAAACACTGAACCGAGAGTACAGATAGACAATTGACACATCAAGAAATAACACATTAAACTGAGAATACAAATAGAGAAACAAAACACTGAACTGAGAGTACATACACAGAAACAATACACTGAATGAGAGTAAAGATAGAGAAATAACACACTGAACTGTGAGTACAGATAGAGGAACAAAACACTGAAATGTGAGTTCAGATATAAAAACAAAACACTGAATGGAGAATTACAGATAGAGAAACAACACACTGACTGTGAGTATAGATAGAGACACAACACGCTAAACTGGGAGCACACATGGAGAAACAAAACACTGAGCTGAGAGTACAGATAGAGAAACAACACACTGAACTGATGTTACAGTTAGAGATACAACATATTGGCCTGAGAGTACTGAGAGAGAAACAACACACTGAACTTAGAGCACAAATGGAGAAATAAAACACTGAACTGAGAGTCAAAATAGACAGACAACACACTGAACGAGGAGAAAAGATAGAGAAACAAAACACTGCACTGCGAGTACAGATAGAGACAACACATAAAAAATAAAATACTGAACTGTGAGCACAGATGGAGAAACAACACAGTTAATTGAGAGTACAGACAGAGAAACAACACACTGAACTGTGAGCACACACAGAGAAAGAACAAACTGAACTGAGAGTAAAGATAAAGAAACAACACTCTGAACTGAGAGTAAAGATAGAGAAAAGAAACACTGAAATGAGAGTCAAAATAGAGAAATAAACCACTGAACTGTGAGTACAGATAGAAAAATACCACACTGAACTGAGAGTACATATAAAGGATCAAAACATTGTAATGAAAGTACTGATAGAGAAACAAAACACTGAACTGTGCGTACACATATAGAAAAAACACACTGAACTGTGAACACAGACACAAAAATGAAACACTGAACTGAGAGGAAAGGTAGAAAAACAAAACACTGAACTGAGAGGAAAGATATTGAAATAACGCACAGACCTGGGAGGACAGATGGAGAAAAATTACAGTTAATTGAGAGAACAGACAGAGAAACAAACCACTGAACTGGGTGTACAGATAGAGAAACAACACACTGAACTGAGAGTACAGATAGAGAAATAAAACACTGAACTGAGAGGAAAGATAGAGAAACAACAAACTGAACATGGAGGACAAATATTGAAATAACACACTGACCTGGGAGAACAGATGGAGAAAAAAACACAGTTAATTGAGAGTACAGATAGAGAAACAACACACACTGAACTGAGAGTAAAGATATTGAAATAACACTGCATTGTAAGTACAGAGAAACTAAACACTGAAGTGAGAGCACAGATAGAGAAACAAAACAATAAACTGTGAGTATAGATACAAAAACAAAACACTGAACTGAGAGGAAAGATAGAGAAAAAATACACTGAACTGGGAGGACAGATATTCAAATAACACACAGACCTGGGAGAACAGATGGAGAAACAACACAGTTAATTGAGAGCACAGAGAAACAACACACTGAACTGAGAGTACAGTTAAAGAAACAACACACTGAACTGAGAGGACACATCGAAAAACAACACACTGAACTGAGAGTACATACAGAGAAACAACACACTCAACTGTGAGAACAGATAGAGAAACAACACACTCAACTGGGAGAAAAAATAGAGAAAACGCATAAAGCAAGGTCATTGGGGACACTTGAGAGACTGCTGGACATGCATATGGTCACAGAAATTTGAAGGTGCATACATGAAGATTAATGGTCGGCGCAACATTGTGGGTTCAAGGGCCTATTCTGTGCTGCACTCTGCTATCTATCTAGCTATCTATCTAACACACTGAATTGAGAGCACAGATAGAGAAACAAAACACTGAACTGTGAGTTCAGATACAGAATCGAAACACTGAACTGAGAGGAAAGGTAGAGAAACAACACACTCAACTGAGAGGAAAGATAGAGAAACAACAAACTGAATTTGGAGGACAGCTATTGAAATAACACACTGACCTGGGAGAACAGATGGAGACAAAACACAGATAATTGAGAGTACAGACAGAGAAACAAAGCACTGGACCGACAGTCCAGATAGAGAAACAACACACACAACTGAGAGTACAGGTAGAGAAACAAAACACTGAACTGAGAGGAAAGATGGAGAAACAACACATTGAATTTGGAGGACAGATAGAGAAACAACAAACTGAACTGAGATTACATTACAGTGGAGAAACAGGCCCTTCGGCCCAACAAGTCCACACCGACCCGCCGAAGCGTAACCCACCCATACCCCTACATTTACCCCTTACCTAACACTACGGGCAATTTAGCATGGCCAATTTACCTGACCTGCACATCTTTCGACTGTGGGAGGAAACCGGAGGACCCGGAGGAAACCCACGCAGGCACAGGGAGAACGTGCAAACTCCACACAGTCAGTCGTCTGAGGTGGGAATTGAACCTGGGTCTCTGGTGCTGTGAGGCAGCAGTGCTAACCACTGTGCCACCGTGCTGCCCACATCTGAGAGTACAGATAGATAAACAACACGTAAACAAATAAAGCACTGAACTGCGAGAACAAAAGAGAAACAACACACTGAACTGATAATGGCCTGAGAGAACAGATAGAAAAACAACACAACACTGAACTGTTTCATATCGAGAAACAACACAAAGAAATAAACGACTGAACTGAGAGTACAGATACAGAAAAGCACATTGAACTGAGAGTACACATAGAGAAAGAACACACTGAACTGAGAGCACAAACAGAGAAACAACACACTGATGTGCGAGTACAGATAGAGAAACAACACACTGAACTGATAATACAGATAGAGATACAACATACTGGCCTGAGAGTACAGGGAGAGAAACAACACACTGAACCAATAGTGCACATCGAGTAAGAATACACTGAAGAGTTGGTACTGAGAGAGAAACAAACACTGAACTGAGAGCACAAATGGAGAAACAAAACACTGAACTGAGTGTCAAAATAGAGAAAGAACACACTGCACTGCAAGTACAGATAGAGAATAAACACACTGCACTGCGAGTACAGATAGAGAAACAACACAAAGAAATAAACCACTGAACTGAGTGTACAGATAGAAAAACAAGACACTGAACTGAGAGAACACATGGAGAAAAAAAACACTGAACTGCGAGAACAGATGGAGAAACAACACAATGAGCTGTGAGTACAGACCAAGAAACAACACAAACAAATAAAACACTGGACTAAGAGAACATATAGAGAATCAACAAACTGAACTGAGAGTACAGATAAAGAAACAGCACACTGAACTGGGAGAAAAGAAAGAGAAGCAAGACACTGAACTGGGAGTACAGTTAGAGAGACAACACACAAATGTGAGCACAGATGGAGAAGCAACACACTGACGTGCTGATACAGATGGAAAAACAATACACTGACCTGAGAGTACATAGAGAGAAACAAAACACTGAACTGAGAGGAAAGACAAAGAAACAACACACTGAACTGGGAGAACAGTTGGAGAAAAAACACACTGAACCAAAAGTACACATCGGGAAACAATACACTGAACTGTGAGTGCTGACAGAGAAACAAAATACTGAACTGAGAGCACACAGAGAGAAACAAAAGACTGAACTGAGAGTCAAAATAGAAAACATCACAATGAACTGCGAGAAGAGATAGAGAAACAACACAGTGTGCTGCGATAACAGGTAGAGAGACAACACAAAGAAAGAAAACACTGAACCACGAGCACAGATAGAGAATCAACACAAAGACATAAAACACTGAACTGAGTGCACAGATAGACAATCAACACAGTGAACTGCGAGTACAGATAGAGAAACAACAGAAACAAATAAAACACTGAACTAAGAGTACAGATAGAGAAACAACACATAAAAACATTGATCTGAGAGAACAGAGGGAGAAACAAAACACTGAGCCGAGAGTAAAGATAGAGAAACAAAACACTGAACTGGGAGTACAAACAGAGAACAAGACACTGAACTGAGAGCACACATAGAGAAACAACACACTGACGTGCTGATACAGATGGAGAAACAATACACTGACCTGAGAGGAAAGATAAAGAAACAGCACACTGAATTGGAAGAACAGATGGAGAATAAACACACTGAACCAAAAGTACACATTGAGAAACAATACAGTGAACTGTGAGTACTGAGAGAGAAACAAAACTCTGAACTGAGAGTACAGGTAGAGAAATTAAACACTGAACTGAGAGTACATAAAAAGAAACAAAACACTGAACTGTGAGTATAGATAGGGAAACAACACACTGAACTGTGAATATAGATAGATAAACAAGACACTGTACTGTGAGAACAGATAGAGAAACAACACACTGACCTGAGAGTACAGATAAAGAAACAAAACACTGAACTGGGAGTACAGATGGAGAAAAACCACAGTTAATTGAGACTACAGACAGAGAAACAAAACACTGAACTGCAAGTACAGACAGAGAAACAAATCACTGAACTGAGAGTACAGATAGAGAAATAAAACACTGAACTGAGAGTACAGACAGAGAAACAAGACATTGAACTGAGTGTACAGATAGAGAAACAACACATTGAACTGCGAGTACAGATAGCGAAACAACACACTGAATTGCGAGTACAGATAGCGAAACAACACACTGAACTGAGAGCACACATAGAGGAACAAAGCACTGAACTGACAGTACAGATAGAAAAACAACACACTGAACTGAGAGTATAGATGAAGAAACAAAACATTGAACTGAAAGCGCACATAGAGAAACAACAGACTGATCTGTAAGTACAGATAGAGAAACAACAGAGACCTGAGAGTACAGAGAGAGAAAGAAACAAGACACTAAACTAAGAGCACACATAGAGAAACAAAACACTGAACTAAGTGTACAGATAGAGAAACAACCAAAAAATACTGATAGAGAAACAACACATTGAACTGCTAGAATAGATAGAGAAACAACACAGTGAACTGTGAGTAGAGATAGAGGAACAACACACTGAACTGAGAGTACACATAGAGAAACAAAACACTGACCTGAAAATACACATAGAGAAATAAAACACTGAACTGAGAGGACACAGAGAAACAACAAGCTGAACTGAGAGCAATATGCCCAAGAACTGTTATTCTTTATGCCTCTGTGATATGCACAAGAGCTTCTGTTTCACTTCATATCCTCAGAAGTTACAGCTGAGCATACACAGCGATTGTTGTTCTCTATAGCATGCACAGGGACTGCTGTTCAATACAATATAGATAGTAAATGCTATTCTCTATAATCTAATATTGCAAGCCAGATAATGACCGAGTGGTGTTATTGCTGGATTGTTAATCCTGAGACCCAGATAATGTGTTGGGGACTGAATTTCAAATTTTATTCTTAATTTTATCCCAATTTTATCTCACCACCCCTTTGGCTCACAGCCTTATTTGTGATGAAGGACTTTTGCCTGAAACATTGATTCTGCTGCTCCTCGGATACTGCCTGACCTGCTGTGCTTTTCCAGCGCGACACTAGCGACCCAATTTCAAATCCTGCCATGGCAGATCGTGGAATTTGAATTCCAGCAAAATCTGCAAGTATGGGAGTAAAGATGGCCATGAATCCATTGCCAATTGTAGAAAAAACAACTTGTTCATTAATGTATTTCAGGAAAGGAAACTGGCATCTTTACCTGGCCT